>NW_024376375.1:0-68153 GCF_016808335.1 Panicum virgatum
TTACAATGCCCTTTTGTACTAATTCTATAAGTACAAGGCAAAGGGAAATAAGAAGATCATCATATCTACATTCTGTTATAAAAATGTGCACAAAGCATCATTGGAGAATCTGGTAAATCTTAATAACACTCAGTTTTGTCTTATCATAATACAACATAGGTGGTTGTAAGAATGTTCCTAATATTATTTTCTAATGGCTTTTCAGGAATCCAGTCATCACTATATTTGAAACCTACTTCTTGAAGTCAACCTGCATTTCTAGAACCGAACCTGCAGGCCTCATCTTCTGAAAGTCAAGGCGTTATCTATTTAATTGTGGTTACATTTGATATGAAATTAAACTCTGCTTCCAGTCAAAGACTTCCTTTCCAATGTTGACTATTATAATAAATAAAGGATGGCAACCAAGACAATTCCTTTCCGATGTTCTTATTCTCATTGATTTTCTTTTCTTCTGTTTTGCTTCATCTTTTGTTCTTTTAGTTACTCCTTGATAAAAGACTTCCTTAATTTAAATGTAGAACTCTGCTTCTGCAAGTCATATAGTTTTTGGCAGGAATGACACACACACTTCCAGAAGTAGGAATGGCAGTACTCTTCTGCTTGATTCTTAACTGCTTTTCTCGCTTAGTATTTCCAAACAAAATCTCAGCTAACAATGTATAGAAAGGCTTTATGTGAATGCATAGGGAGGTATGCCATGAATATCTATTGTCACTTGAACTTTCCTGCATCTAGTAGTTTGATCTGCCTAAAACTATCTATATTAACTGAACTTCCAGTGCACTGTAAAATGCTGAATGTCGCTTACTTATAACTACTCATGTAATAATGTGCATGTCCTTGCTATGAAACCTCTCCATAGCTTAACCCTCTTACGTTCCCTCATGGTCAGCTGATTCCTAACCTTTATGTACATATATATCAATAATTTGCATACTTCTTCAGTAGCAATGCGATGTAACAGATGCTGGCTCCAATTGCCTTTGCCATTATCATGCAACTCCACATAGACAAGTTTTTTTAAAAAAATTGCTGCTATATACTATGTATATTTCGAGCTTCACAGATGTAAACGCATTTACTCTTAAACTTTGCTTATATCATTAAAAAAATGACATGAGGGTGCGCCAAGGCACGTGCAAAGTACTCGTTCAGTGTTAAAGGAACTGTGAAAGAATTGGCCCTGTTTAGTTGCCTTCAAAATTTCAAAACTTTACAAAATTCCCTGTCACATCGAATTTTTCTACGCATGCATGAAATATTAAATATAGTTAAACAAAATAACTAATTACACAGTTTAACTATAATTTGCAAGACGAATCTTTTGAGCCTAGTTAACCCATGGCGGGACAATAATTATCAAATACAAACAAAAATGCTACAATGCTTTACACCCAAAACTTTATACATCTAAACAAGGCCTGAGACTGAGAACAATGTCTGCACGAAGGGAACTGTATGAACGTCCACAACTCTACATGAATGAATAACTGTAACTGGTTAGATTTTTGCCCCTCCAAGACTGATCACATCCACGCCGCTCCTCTCTTTTTTTTTTGACGCCGCCGCTCCTCTCTTGTGCGCGCGTGTCTCTATTGGTCAAAGGCTAGCTGCTGTTCGGAACACTAGAACATTAGTGCGCTTTGCGCGCCCTAGCATGACTACAATAAATTTTAACAATATAAATGAGTTAAAGAGCATCTACCTGAAATTTTGTTCAAAAAGTATGTAAAAATTATATCAGGTATCCCTAATATAAGCGTGCTTTTGCTAAGCCTATGCTTCCCTTTTCTTATTCTCAAATAGTCAATTTATTACAAATATTTTAAGTAGCATCTGGTAAAAACTTTGACGGAGTTATGATGATGAATAGAAGCTCAGACGATCAGCTATTAATTATACAAAATAAAGTTGCATGTTCCCAATTAACATCTACACTATATTAGTGATTAGTGATAAGAATATAACAAATCTTGTTCTCTTCTATTTATTTTCTTCTTTTGTTTATTTCTCTTGCTTTTTCTTCTCTTTCCTATTTCTTTCCTTCTATTTCTATTTCCCTTCTTTTTCCCAATCCTTTGTATCTATTTTTTTATCTATTCTCTCTCTTTCTTTCTTTCCTCATTATAAATCTCATGTATATGTTGTCAGTCGAACCCACGGCGAGCAGCGACGGGCAACACGAAGAGCCGGGAGGTCGCCGGGGCGCTTGGCAGGCACTGCTCTCCCTCGTCGACGGCCCGCAATTCCGTCACGCGCCCGGAGGGAATGTGTGGAAAGCCGAGCGTGCCATCTGACCTATACCCCATCAGGAGGGTGCGACCGTGCTCCGAACAGTTTCCTGCGTACAAAGACACGTGTAAATGTAAGTCCGAGGCGTGGTCGGCTCCCCGGGACGACTCTTGCATCGCTTTAAAGAGCGATCGAGTCCCGGTGTCAGATTGGATCTGAATCTATCCAGATATTGATGAATAAAGCAAATAACTAAGAAACTGCTTCAATTAAATCTAATTAATCTAATCCACGATGGTAACAGCTTCACTGCTAGATCGGAACATCCTACACGTGACTAGGCCTAATGAACGTAACAGACAACTAAACCGTAACCCAAAACAGAGGCCTAAGAACTAGCAAGAGCCGAATCCCGGAACAATCCATATCAAGCCAAGATAAAGCATCTATTACACCACCGGATCATCCAATCCGTTTGCAAGGCCTAACCTAACGATATTACACAAACTCTTAAGATAAGAGCAAACCACAACAGATTAGATCTACTAAACATAAAAGAGCAGGGTGCTGGCTCTGTGCAACTAATTCTATGCGACAAGAACTAGCATAAGATTGAAACGTGACTACACAGAGACAACATGATATTCGTAGATGATAAGCAACGAAGCACAATGGATCTGCTAAAAGTCAAGCTATGAACATCAAGATAACTAGCATTACTCGCCATAAAAATGCTTCAGTACGAGTAATACCAAGGTAAAAGCAAGAACAATGTTGCCCTGATCGCAAGAAGCGATCAGGGCAGCATGGCACTTACTTGGATGAAACCCTAGGATTAGGTGTGGCGATGCGCCGAGAGTTGTTGTTTGCGAAACGTGATGACGCTCTCCTTTACGAATAACAAATGGTACATATTTATAGTCTGGAGACTTGGGAAACAATCTAAACTAATCTTGTCCCGATCGGACTCTATCTATAATCTTAAACTAAATCTAAGGATACATGGCCCATGTGGCCCAGATGCTCACGCAGGAGCCGATTTACAAGTCTTCTTCAATCTTCTGCTTTAAGCCCATCTTGCTTTCGGCCCATAATTAATCCTATTAATTTATGGCAATAACATATGCCCCCTGGTTTTGGCAATGATAGTTCCAAAACCAATCCATTGCTTCATCTTCCCGTTAATTGCTCATTAAACGCACTGCAACCACCAAAGAAGACGCAACGTCTCTACAACTGGCTCCTCGTAGAACGTGAAAACTGCCGATCCATCTTCCATCTTTTCACTATTTAATCTCGCCCCGAATCGGCTCTTCTTCACAGCAAAAACTTCTTCTTCCTCCCAAGCCAGTAGCACAGAAACCCCAATCCTTCCATAGCCATGGCCATCTCTTCCTCCTCCGACTCCAACTCCTTTGGAGACTCTTCTTCCTCTTCTTCTCCTTCTTCCCCTCTCCCTGCTTCTTCCATCGACTCCATTCCGGAGAGTCGGGAGTCGACGCCGGGAGTGGGACCCAACCGCAGCGTATGAAGCGCTGGCTCCTCTGCACTGGATGCAGAGGAGTTTGACTTCGGGGTCGTCTCCGAGGAGGACGAGCCCATGACTGAAGGAGAAGGACCTCCGGCTCCTCTTCCAAGAGGAGTCGGAGAGCGGCGAGGAAGAAGACCCCTCTTCGAACGGAGTCGACTCCTCCTCGGAAGAGGAGATCGACTCCCCCTCCGATGACGACGAGCCGATGGGCGGCAAGCCCTTTCGGTTCCTCGGGTCCTCCGAGGAGGATAGCGAGGAAGAGAAGACCGGCGACGGCGACGGCTGGAGCGACTTCGGGTCTGAAGGCGGCAGCAGCGCCTTCAGCAGCGATGATGACGACGACGACGGCAGCGACGACGACGGCAGCGGGGATGCGCAAGCCCGAAGCCCTAAGCGTCATAGGTACTAGGTACCTACGAACTATAGTAGTAGCCTCGTAGGGGTAGGATCACAAAGCCGAAGGATTAATTCCTTTGTAACAATCGGCTTTCCTTGTAATGAACTCAACTTCCCTTTAATTTCGTGTGTTCGATATTTACTTTCCAAAAAGCCGATGGCAACGCATCAGGCTTCTATAAATATCCAAGAGCCGACGGAATTCAAACTAGAAGCAACCCGCAGAAGAATAGAGTAATACTTCCTGCCTGAACCGAACTCGATGAACTCTCGAATCCGAGCGCAATTCGAAAAACAAGCTCTACAAATTCGAGCAAGAACTCTCCAAGCAGCCGGAATTCGAATCAGAACCCATAGCAACCAAACCTTAAGTCAAACGGATCTTGGACCATGGCAGATTCTGCAGCTCATACGACAAGCTCTGCAATCAATGATGCGGCAATCCACGACCTGAAGGTAATATTCGGCCTAATCCTTTAGTTTTCTTCAGCTTACCAAGGCCTCTGAAACTGAAACTACTTGAAACATGACACCATACGCATATTTCTGAATTTCTGACTTCAGGTGTCAGACATCCTTCTGCCGCATCCCTCTAATCCAAAATCTTTCTGTCTTGGCCCAACAAACCCATGAAACACCATATATTTGATCTCTTGTGAAGCAAATAGGATACCTTTTGTGAGTCAAAAACATCGATCTGAACCTCTGGGCCGACTGCTTAAGAGCCTGACCCAATCCTCCTGAGAGCTGGATCACATGGTACAACAGAGTAGCAAAAGCTCATATGCCCTTGTGACAGGATTTGAACATAGCCGATGCACTTAGCTTATCAATGTCACCCCTTGACAAAGATGAAAATCTTCTGAAATCCATCGGCTATTTTTGGTCTGATGCCCTGAATTATTTCCTCTTTGGTCATGGACCCATGACCCCTACCCTGCTGGATGTCACCATGATCACTGGCCTAGACATTAGCTCTCCTAATCCTACTGCCCACAAAATGGCAGAAGTCCCCTTCAAACTTTCTTCCAAGGTCAACTGCACAAACTGGGGCACTTACATGAACCAGCACATGAAAACAAATGGTCCAGTGACTGAGAAGGAACACACAGCCTTCTTAAATCTTTGGTTAGAGCACTTCATCTTCTGCGGTCCTTCTTTAGCTCCAACAGAACTATCTTCCCTTGGCCTACCACCTGGCCCATGGCAATCACACCGGCCTTGGCAAACTCTTCCTTGGAGAAACTTACAGATATCTACATTTGATGACATCTAACCTGCTTAATCACAAGAAACTGAGAACTGGAGGCCCTTGGTGGTTTATTCAGTTGTGGGCACAACTGTACTTCCAGCACCATATTCCCAACTTCCAAGGCCTGACCAAGAACTCTTTCCCTGATGAGAGTGGAAAACCAATTAGATGTACTAGTTACGGCCAAGCTTTATTCAGCCTTCCTGGCAGTAAATTAAATTCATCAGATGCAGCAAACTGGTTCAGAGTTTTCTACAAAGGACTAGATAATCCCCTCTACTTCCCATTCACTGAATCTGAATCCTTCGAAAACCCAACTGCCTTCAGATTAGATAACTTTGCCGATGATGACAGCACTCGGCATTTGTATTCTTTGATGATTCGACCTGGCTTCCTCCCTGTTGGCATCAGCACCTCTAATAGAATCATCAAGCCAGGTTATGAATCTTACCAACCAATTATAGCAGCTCGGCAATTTGGCCTAGGACAGGTCCCTCCCCACTTCCATATTCACCACTTGGTGGAGAGCAGAGCTGATCTGCCTGATGGTCTCACTAGCTCAAGATGTTACAGCATGTTTGATAATCTCCACATTCCAATACCAGCCGATCTGTCCTTCACCTCTTCATCAATCGAACTTGATACTTGGTGGAACATGTGGAAAACTCATGTCTTCAGAAAAGCTCTAGGTCCTCGACTGCAGCAAATCGATCTTGAATATGTAATCCCCGAGGAAGAGGTACTGAATTTATGCATTTTTCTCTCTCCAAATCATCCATCCTTCCATTTGTCTAATTCTAACTCACCCTGTTTGCAGCAACAAGATGGTCCAGATCCTATGACCATCAACGGGGAGCCATTCCACTTTCTTCCGATTGCTCCTAATGTACTCTTCTGCAAAGGATCACCAATAATGAAGAAAGTGATAATGACTGTTTAGCCAGACTTACTTCAGTCGGCTTCCAAACGAAGACAAACTTCTGCAAGTGTTGCCCCCCGAGTCTTGACCAAGAAAAGGAAGATGATCACGAGGCGAGTGATCAAGAAACCAGTACCAGCTTCTCCGAGTCCATCAGAGTCCAACACCAACCAGGTAACTTATCATTCAAAAACTTCTTCTTTATTTCGTACACATGCACTCTGGTTGACTGTAATTCTATTTCCAGGATGCAGCTGAAGAAATCCCCAATGCAGAAAGCCAAGTACAACATGGGATGACTGCTACTCCTGATGCACTGACGGAGACAAACGAAGAACAAACCGATGCAGTAGATGTTCTTGACGTCAACACCAGCTCTAACAGGACAGTTGCTCTTGAACCGTCCAACACTTCTTCTTCAGAACAGGTAACATTCCAAAACCAATTCTGAACCAGCCAATAACTCCATAAATGCATCTTGCTCTAACCCCAGATATATCCATAGAGCTTTGACATTTCAGGTTTGCTTTCCTTTGACCCTGCATCAATGGGTCTGACTGTCCCTGGAGCAGAGACATCATCTTTGGAGCAATCGGCTAACTTAGCACATCAGGTTCAACTCATCAAGGATATACTATCTGCTCCAATCACTGCTCTGGTTGATGATTCCAGCAAGATAAAGAACATCTTCGAGCAAATAGAATCCCAACTCCCGGAGCCATTGCAAATCAAACTCTGGCCAGCCAGCAACCTTCCATTCTTTCGGATAGAAGTGAATAAAGCACAACAAAGGATGGACGCACGTCGCTCTCAAGCTTCTCTGAAAGCCGACATTACCCAAAAGTGCAAGGCCCTTAACCAGAAGAAGGCAACTCTAGATATCAAAGCTGATGTGTCTGCCAACATGAACCGACTCAACCTCCTGAAGAAAGAATTGGCGGAACTCGAAGAAAAGGTCCGCACCACCAAGGAACTCATCCAGGCCGAGGAAGCTTCCATTGCAAACTTCAGACAAGAAACCCAGGAAATAGCCGAGCAGATACAAGCAGAGTTTGCAGAAATAAGCACCTTGAGTCGGCATATAGTAACAGGCAATGACAAGGATGACGAAGCAATTATAGCACGAGCAGACGCCGTCCGTACTGAAGCCATACATGCCATAGAAGAATTCCTGAACCAGTAGATAGGCTCGAGAAACAATTAGTACTACCTGTTAACCTGAAACTTGTAACTATTTTAAAAACATCTTAAGTCGATGGTTAGACATCGGCTGTCTTGCTTTTATATATATTTTACTAGCCAACTCAACGTGTTGGCCCCTTCTCTTTTTCTTTTTTTTTACTGGCCAACTCAACGTGTTGGCCTGTCATCATTTTTTTTGCTGGCCAACTCAACGTGTTGGCCTTTCATGATATTTTTTTTTGCGGCCAACTCAACGTGTTGGCCTGTCATGATTACAGCCAGATGGATCTCATCGGCTCTTGTTACTCGCTTTCCCACATGCTCGGGAAATACTTCTTGAGGTATTGACCATTGACAGCGACAGACTTGACACCGTCCAATTCCTCGAGCATGTATGCATTCCCAGGCAAAACCTGATCAACCTTGTATGGCCCGTGCCAAGTTGGAGACCATTTACCAAACTTTTTATCTTTAGTTCCCAACGACAATACTACCCTCCCAAACCAAGTCTCCCACCTGGAAATCCTTAGGCTTGACCTTCTTGTTGTATGCACGAGCAACTTTAGCCTTATTTTCCTTGATCTTCTCCAGCGACCAAAGCCTTAGCTCTGTCAGATCCTCCACGTTGTCATTCATCAAGGCTACATATTGTTCGGTTGATAGATCATTCTGAAACTCAACACGCCTTGATCTAGCCATGATTTCCCATGGTAGCACAGCATCCTGGCCGTAGACTAGATGGTACGGCGATGTCTTGGTGGACCCATGACATGAAATACGATATGCCCACAAGGCTTCTGATAACACCTCATGCCAGCGCCTAAGATATTCATCGATCTTTCTCTTTATGAGCTTGATGAGGCTCTGGTTGGATGCTTCAGCCTGTCCATTAGCTTGGGCATAATATGGAGATGATCTGATCAGCTTAATCCCTATGTCATCGGCAAACTTTTTGAATTCCTCTGATATAAAGACCGATCCTCCATCTGTCGTGATGGTCTGAGGGATCCCAAATTTGTGGATGATGTGTTCTTTGACAAAGCTGATCACATCTCTCGATCGTACTGACCTCATGGGCGCTGCCTCTACCTACTTTGTGAAATAATCTGTGGCAGCTAAGACCCATTGGTGACCCTTGCTAGACGACGGGTTGATCTGTCCAATCATGTCCATGCCCCAACCTCTGAATGGCCACGGTTTGATGATAGGATTCATCAATGATGCTGGCACTATCTGAATTTTGCCAAACCTCTGACATGCTTGACATCCTTTATAATATTTGAAACAATCTTCCAGCATAGTGGGCCAGTAATAACCCGATCGCCTAATCAGCCACTTCATCTTATGAGCCGATTGGTGAGTACCGCAGGCTCCTTCATGAACCTCATGCAAGCGCCGATTTGACTCTGAAGGTCCCAGACATTTAAGTAGTAGTCCTTCCAAGGTCCTGTAGAACATGTCATCCCCTATCAGAACATACTTCATGGCCTTGAGTCTTGTCCTTCTGGGTGCCCCCCCGAGCCGAATCCTTCAAGTAATTGAAGATATCGGCTCTCCAGTGTCCGGGTTCTAGAAACTGAACCTCCACGTCGACTCCATCGGCTGCTTCCCTGTACCCGGAAGCCATCTGTGCCAAGTCATTGGCTTCATTGTTCAGAGTTCGGCGTATCCAGTGGAAATTGATGTACCAAAATTGTGACATCAACTCACGGCACTATGTCCATATCGGAAATAGAGCCTCGCTCTCACATCTATATTCTTCCATGAGCTGAGAAATCACCAACTTTGAATCTCCAAAAATTTCCACGGCTTCTGCACCAGCTTCGAGGAGTAGTTCCATCTCTTTGCGAACGGCTTCATATTCCACCAAATTATTGGTGCATGGGGCAGTCATTCTGATGGAAAAGGAGTAAGTCGCCCCACGCGGTGAGACCAACAGAATTCCCACATCGCACCCATCATCACAAGCCGATCCGTCAAAAAACATAGCCCAAGCACGAATAAATAATACAGCAATATCAGCGCTGATCCTGTCTGCAACAAGATCCGCCAGTGCTTGTCCCTTGACCGCTTTCGCAGGCTGATACCGAATATCGAACTCTGACAATGCAAACATCCATTTTCCAAGCCGGCCTTTCAGGACAGGAGCCGACAGCATGTGCTTTACGACATCCGATTTGCATATGACAATTGTTTCCGCCGAGAGAAAAATATGGCGAAGCTTTGTACATGTAAAGTATAAGCAAAGACAAAGCTTCTCGATTTCAGGATACCTGGTCTCGGTGTCTAACATGCGCCTACTGAGGTAGAAAACCACCCTCTCATGGCCGTCATGCTTCTGGACTAACACCGAAGCAATGGACGTGTCACCCACGGATAGGTACACATAGAACGGCCTATCTTGCTGAGGAGGAACCAATACTGGAGGCTTTGACAAATATTCCTTGATTTCATCGAAAGCTTGCTGCTGTTCTGCCCTCAGCGAAACTCATCATCGGATTTGATCTTCACTAACCCCATAAATGGTTCGATGCATCCAGACAGATTAGAAATAAATCGCCTGACAAAGTTAATTTTACCGATGAGCTTCTGTAATTCTTTCTTTGTAGTAGGTGGCTTCATCGTCTTTACAGCTTCTTGACTCTTTAGGCCGATCTCGATTCCTCGCTCATGCACCAGGAATCCCAGAAATTGACCGGCCGATACTCCAAAGGCACATTTCTTTGGGTTCATTTTGAGCCCAAACCATCGAGTCCACTCCAACACTTGGCGCAGATCTTCTAGATGCCCCCAACTGATTTGGACTTGACCACGACATCATCAATATAGATCTCTACCAGTTTACCGATGAGATCATGAAAAATATAATTCATGGCACGTTGGTACGTTGCACCAGCATTTTTCAGTCCGAAGGTCATTACCAAGTATTCGAATAAGCCGACTGCGCCTGGTACTCTGAACGCAGTCTTGTTCACATCTTCTGGGGCCACGAAGATCTGGTTGTAACCAGCATTGCCATCCACAAACTCATCATTTTGTGGTCGGCAGCTGCGTTGATCAATGTTTCTGCAACAGGCATCGGGTATTCGTCCTTTGGTGTTGCTCTGTTGAGATCTCTAAAATCGACGCAAACACACCATTGGCCATCCTTCTTTTGCACCGGTACCACACTAGAGATCCATTCTGCATACCAGCACGGCCTAATGAACCCAGCATCCAGCATCTTCTCCACCTCTTTTTTAACTTCTTCTAGGACTTCGGCCTTCATCTGACGTGCTCGTTGCTGAAACGGCCGAAACCCTTTCTTGAGCAGGAGCCGATGCTCGATGATGCTTCTATCCAGTCCGGGCATCTCCGTGTAGTCCCATGCAAAGCAATCCTGGTACTCTTTCAGTAACGCAATCATCTCCTCTCGCAAAGCCGGATCCAACTTCTTGCTGATAAATGTCGGCCGTGGCTTATCCCTAGGACCGATGTCAACCTCTTCCAAATCATCAGCCGATGTGAACCCGTATCCGAGTTTGCCGTCGTCTGAAAAACCAGCTGCGAACGCAAGCGAGTCTTCATCACCCACAAGATCAGCGGCAAACACAGGGAGATGATAAGAAAATTATTTGGCCAACTGCCAGAGCAGGCCATCGTGTGTACATGATGTAATAGTTCCGAACCAAAACATGATTTTTCTATTTTTTGGGGCCGATTGCTGGAATCGGCCTCTCTATTTCTATTACATCCCGTAGCATGCCCGGATGTGTTTACTCTGTGAGGCCAGTGGATAAGACCAGCCTCAGTCTGTTTTTTGTCGCCTCGATCCGATCACAGTCTTCCAGGGCAATCCCTAAGATCGGCTCTTGTCCTTCTGCATCCCAGGCGTTCATGTCTGCGAGCGAGACCTCGCTAGAGTCATCTGCACGGACCACCTCCACTTCATCGCCGTCCCATTGGACGAGATACTGATGCATTGTGGAAGGGATACAACAGTTGGCGTGAATCCAATCCCTCCCAAGCAATACCGTGTATGTACTTTTGCTGTTGACGATGAAGAACGAAGTCGGGATCGTCTTGTGGCCCACTATCAACTCCACATTAAGGACCCCCATCGCCTCTGATAGTTGTCTGTTGATGTCATTGAGCATCACATTGGTCTTGATCAGATCGGCAGAAGAACGACCCAATCGGCGCAGCACAGAATACGGCATCAGGTTGACTGCGGCACCAGTGTCGACCAACATCCTGTTCACAGGCTTGCCATTGATGAAGCCCTTGAGATACAATCCCTTTAGGTGCTTGTAGCTTTTCTCCTTGGGCTACACGAAGATGATCGGCTATGGGCCCAGATCCAGTTGTGCGATGGCCGATTCTTCTGGTTAGGGTGCCCGAAATTCCGATGGGAGCACGAACACCATGTTCACATCAGCCGATGGCTTCTCATCAGCTTTTGTCTGCTTGGGGCGCCACTCTTTTCTCGGAGGGCGCTTTTCCTCCCTTCGCGGTTGCCTGACTTGCTCCGCGAGATCCGGACGCGCTTTCCTCAGCACGTCGAGGTACTTTGCTTCTGCCTCTTCCAGATTGCGCAAGCGCTACACCCTACGCTTCTGCGAGCGATTAAGCCCGTCAGGACACCACCGTGGACGATGGTACCTATCTTCTTCTTCTTCTTGCTTGGAATCACCCCTGATCGGCCTCCTCACACGGTCATCATGACGTGTTCTGGGCCCTAAGCGCCGAAACACCGATGTCTCGTCTTGCTGGTGTCCTCGAGGCTTGCACTCCAAGCAATCATCTATAGTAGTCAATCGGCTCATGCCGGAATTCCAACAGTACCTGAAGAACGGGCAATGCCAGTGGTCGCGTATAGCCTGGCGTCTCCCCAGTGTCCTTCCTGAGCGGCGCTCGTACTCGTCCTCCTCCGATTCATATCGGCGGCGCAACTTGTACTGGTACTAGTACTTTTCCAGAAGCCGATTAGAAGCTGGAAGCTTATTGCGGATGTGAAGCACCTGCTCTTCAGTCACATGTTGCTGTTCCAACTTGCGTTCATCCTGCGGCCATTTGCCAGAAACGGCCTCTCTCCTCTGCTTGTCATGGCGGCGCATGGGTCCCACCATGTTGACCTGGAACGCCAAATCCTGGCCCTTGGATCCGAAATCTGACAGCTCCACCATGTTAGCTTATGGGAAGGGCTTTGTGTCAACCTTCATCGTGTGTTGAGCCAGGATTAATCGGCCTTGCTCGATAGCCGATTGTATCTGACGACGTAGCTCCTTGCATTCATCCGTGGAATGAGTGAACGAGTGGTGCCATTTGCAGTACAGTCTTCCCTGCAGCTCCTGGGCCGTTGGTAACTTGTGATTCTCTGGGAGCTTCAGCTGTTTTTCTTTGAGGAGCAGATCAAATATCTGCTCTGCTTTGGTTACGTCGAAGTCGAAGCCCTTCACAAGCCCTTGCTGTTTGACCCACTTGCACGGGACAGGGTTTGCCCCCCCGAGTCCACTCTGCCATGGCCACTTCTTGCTCCTCGCCAGAGTCGTCAGATTCATCTGCCTGGGCCATGTTTACATGGCTCTTGAACTTGTCCTGGTACAGCTCAGGATGGTAATGTTCGTACACTGTGAGCTTCTGCACCAGGTGCGCCAGAGATGTGAACTCCAACTGAAAAGCCGCATCCTTGATCGGCTTAGCAAGTCCCAGGACAGCCAGATCGACTGCCTCCTTCTCTGTGATGCGCGACGAGTAGCATCAGTTCTTGACCTCCCTGAAGCGCTGTATGTACTCTGACACAGTCTCTCCTCGCTTCTACCTGACCTGGGCGAGGTCGGCAATTCTGGCTTCAGCAGTCTTCGAGTGGTACTGGGTATGGAATTGATCTTTGAGCTGCCTCCAAGTTCGAATCGAATCCAGAGCCAGTGATGCATACCATCCAAAAGCCGGGCCTGTAAGGGATTGGCCGAAGAACCGGACCCTCAACGGATCCGACATTGAGATCATCCCAAGCTGCGTTAAGTATCGGCTCACATGCTCGATGGAGCTGGCTCCCTCTAACCCGTTGAACTTGGTGAACTCAGGAAGCCGATACTTGGGTGGCAGTGGGATCAAGTCGTAGTCACTTGGATACGGCTTGGAATAGCCGATCGCTTTCCTCTTGGGCAGGATGCCGAACTGGTCTCTCAGTATTGCACTGACCTGCTCCACACTAAGAACTCCTGGGGCCGATGGCTCAGCACTCGGCCCAGTAGCGTACTTTGCCAGCCACGCTTGTTTCTCCGCGTCTGCTCCAGAAGCTCCTGGGTTTTACCATCTGCACCGAGCATGTTGGATTGACGCTATCAGGGATGTAGGCGCACGTGTAGCCGTGCGGAATCTCCTTGGGTGGCTCGGTGAGGAATTGGACTTCTCCAGGATCACCGCCGATCTTGTGGATGACGAAGATCGGCGAACTTTGTGGTTTTGGAGCCGCAAACGAGAACGGCAATACCGGTCTAGAATGCAGTGCAGCTTCCTCTGAGTGACTCCCTAGGGTTGGCCCTGATGGAGAGTACTGGTTCTTGATTATCTCCTGGATGACGCGATGCGCCATGCGCTTGAGTTCGTTCATCAGGCTCTGAGAGTGCCGATGAAGCGCATGGGCCACCATGTAGTTCATCTCCTGACGCAGGGCTCTGGTGCGCTCTTCTGATGGTACAGACAGATCTACATTGTCGAGAGCGCCTTCTGGTGAGAACCCCTTCCACCTGATGCCATGGTTGCGGGTCCTCTCAAAAGAGCCAATGAGATCGGCTTCCGGCAAAGCTTTAATCTCATCATACTTCTTCTTGTGTTCAGGAGAGAGCTCTTCATACGTGACGGGCTTGGGAGCGGGTTCTTGATCTTGAGCTCCAGTCATTGTTGCAGTGGACATTGTTGCCGAGAAGGGTCCCACTGGGCTTGCCAGAATGTGTTGTCAGTCAAAACCCACCGGCGAACAACGACGGGCAACACGAAGAGCCGGGAGGTCGTCGGGGCGCTGGCAGGCACTGCTCCCTCGTCGACGGCCCGCAATTCCGTCACGCGCCCGGAGAATGTGTGGAAAGCCGGCGTGCCACCTGACCTATACCCGATCAGGAGGGTGTGAACGTGCTCCGAACAGTTTCCTGCGTACAAAGACACGTGTAAATGTAAGTCCGAGCCGTGGTCGGCTCCCCGGGATGACTCTTGCATCAGCTTTAAAGAGCCGATCGAGTCCCGGTGTCAGATTGGATCTGAATCTATCCAGATATTGATGAATAAAGCAAATAACTAAGAAACTGCTTCAATTAAATCTAATTAATCTAATCCACGATGGTAACAGCTTCACTGCTAGATCGGAACATCCTACACGTGACTAGACCTAATGAACGTAACAGACAACTAAACCGTAACCCAAAACAGAGGCCTAAGAACTAGCAAGAGCCGATTCCTGTAACAATCCCTATCAACGCCAAGATAAAGCATCTATTACACCACCGGATCATCCAATCCGTTTGCAAGGCCTAACCTAGCAGATATTACACAAACTCTTAAGATAAGAGCAAACCACAACAGATTAGATCTACTAAACATAAAAGAAGCAGGGTGTTGCCTCTGTGCAACTAATTCTATGCGATAAGAACTAGCATAAGATTGAAACGTGACTGCAGAGAGACAACATGATATTCGTAGATGATAAGCAACGAAGCACAATGGATCTGCTAAAAGTCAAGCTACGAACATCAAGATAACTAGCATTTCTCGCCATAAAAAATGCTTCAGTACGAGTAATACCAAGGTAAAAGCAAGAACAATGTTGCCCTGATCGCAAGAAGTGATCAGGGCAGCATGGCGCTTACTTGGATGAAACCCTAGGATTAGGGGTGGCGATGCGCCGAGAGTTGTTGTTTGCAAAAAGTGATGACGCTCTCCTTTACGAATAACAAAGGGTACATATTTATAGTCCGGAGACTTGGGAAACAATCTAAACTAATCTCGTTCCGATCGGACTCTATCTCTAATCTTAAACTAAATCTAAGGATACATGGCCCATGTGGCCCAGATGCTCACGCAGGAGCCGATTTACAAGTCTTCTTCAATCTTCTGCTTTAAGCCCATCTTGCTTTCAGCCCATAAATTAATCCAGTTAATTTATGGCGATAACAGTATATAATCTTTGTTTGAGTATTGTGACATCCCGGAAAATTTACTAAATAAATCACTCGCTAAATTATTTTCAAAATTATTTCATCGTTGAGCTCAATTAACCCTAAACCCTAATCCCCTCCTAGAGTTTCCGCTGTCCTGACATCCGATTTCAATCGTCGTTCCATCTTTTTCCGCCGCCCGTACCTTCCCACTTTTTCCTCGCCGCCATCTCATCACGCGCCGCCCGGCTTCCTGTCGGCCACACGCGACCGCCCGCCGCGATCGGCGCCGGCGCGATTCCCCTCCCTCTTTCTTTTTCTCTCTCTCTTTTCTTTTTCCCTCCCCTTTTCTTTTTCCTTTTCTTTTTTCTCTTTCCCTCCTCCTCCCTTCTCCTCTCTCCTTCCTATGCTCCCGAGCGCCGTGCATGCCCGCGCACCCCGCCCAGCCCGGACACGCCGCACGCCGCTCCTGCACACGCACCCCACCCCGGCTTCTCCTCTCCTCTCCCGAGCGCTGCAGAGTGGCCCGCTCGCCGCGCCGCCCCTGGCCTGCCCGCGCGCGCGCATGCACGCACGCACGCGGCGCACCGGACCGCGACGCCACGCCACGCCGCAGTCTCCCTCGGCTCACGCTCGCCGCACCCAGATGTGTCGAGCCGAGCACACCGCACCCGCTCGCCCGCGCGCACGCCCGTGCCCACGCCCTCCACGCGCACGCGTCCAAGCACACCGCCCGCCGCGCCGCTCGTCGCTGCCCTGCTCTGCTCCCGGCCCCGCTCACGCACGACAAGCACCGCGCCCACGTGTGTTCGCCGCGCCGCCCGTCGCCTAGCTACAGCACCGTCATGCGCTTTGCTCAGCGCACGCCGCACGCCGCCGCTGCCACCCCTTTGCACGCCCACGCGCGGCACTGCTCGCCGCGCCGCCCGCCGTCAACCACAGTAACGCTGGCCCACTCGCCGCGCCTGCCCGAGCCATCCCTTCACCCCTGCGCCGGCCTCGCCGCCCGTGCGCCGCTCCACGACGGCCGCAAGCGGCTGGAGCGCCATTAATGGCGCCCTACGATGCTCGCTAGTCGGCCACCTGCCCCACACCGCTCCACCGCCTCATTCGCCCTATAAAGAGACCCCCCCCCCGCCGCTCCTCCGCACCACAGCCACCTCCGCCACCACCAGCGCCCCTCCCTGCTCCCCAACGCCGCCGCCGTGGGTGCCAGAGCCGCTCGCCGCCAGCTGCCGTGGACCGATCTCCTCGCTGTGCCCCGGCCCAAATCGAGGTGGGGAATGGGTTCCCCGAGGCCCTCTCCCCCTTTTCCCTTCCCCATGGCCGCCGCCGAGCCCCCCAGGGCCGCCGCCGTGTGCCGCCCCCCCTCCCCTGTTTTTTGGTCGGCAGGAGGAAGGGGAAGGGCAAAATTGCCCATAGGCCCCTCCTTTACTTCCTTTTTAATTAAGAATCTTTCTCCTTTTATGTCCCTTTTCACATAAGCCCTCCATGTTTTCCAAAAGTTAGAAATAACCCACCCCTATACAGAAATAATTACACATAGACCCCTACACCTCTGTGGTATGCCCAAATATTTCTAGAAATTGCAATCAAGTCCTTCCTCTATCCAAATAATTACAAATCGGTCCCTGACTCCTTATTTAACCCCTAGACCTCCCTGTAACCTATCATTTCATGCGCCAAACCACTCCCGATCGACCTGAAACTTTACCACGTCATTCCTAACATAGTTTTAGCAATGCCATTAGGAAACCGCCCTAAAATATTACTCCTATCTCCATATCTTAATTGTTTCCGATTCGAGCTCAACGATAAAACTTTTATTTCTTTTCCTTGATTGTGTGTTTGTTTGTATACGTCGTAGATCACGGTGTGAACGAATGAGATCCTATCGACGAGCAGTACTGCGAGCAAACGAACGAGGACTAGTTCTGCGACCCCGAGTCCGAAGGACAGCACTTCGATCAGGAATCCCCGGAAGGATTTGAAGACGGCAAGTTCAATCCCGCCCTTTGATGCATGTTTTGTCCTAGTTTTTATAAACACAACCTATTGGTCTATTTTAGAAAATTGCATATGTTTTGCCTGCTAAAAACACGGTTGGATAGCCACACCTTGATTTGTTATAACCATTCCTTGACCACCTAAATTAATGTCTGAATGTGTTGTTTGGACGTTAATCACTGCTAGAACGCTTAGGACCTCATACACAATACAACTTGTTTTATAAAGAAAATGTGTGTGTGTGTGGGAAGGGAGAAAAGTAGAATTTCGAAAGATAAGTTTAGACGGGATGGATGGCATTTCTGTGTGATTTTCCGATTGGTGTGCTCGTGCCTGTGTGGCAGAGCAAGAAAGAGAGATATCCATCTTGTCACAATTAAGGACCGAGTTGGTGTGTCATCTCACCTAACTCCACTATCGTGCAAACCACTAGACCGTTGAATGGGCAACGGCTTAGCATAAACCCCACTAGTTAGTCTGATAGCCATCAGGAGAGCTGAGAGCAACGGGTGATCAAGGAGAAGGGGTTAGCTCTGTGTGACTTATGCCCGGTTAAAACCTCTGTGATAGGTCAATGACCCCTTGGTGGATCCCGTGATGGCTAGTCAGGTCTAGCTAAGGTGGGTAATGGCTTTGTTGGGATCTGCACCGACATTAAGGTGATCGAGTTGCGGTACCCCGCTTGTGGGTAAAGTTGCACACCTCTGCAGAGTTAAAATCTATTCGAATAGCCGTGCCCACGGTACTGGGCGAGTTACGGTGTGGTCACGCAACTAGTGTTTATTCTGGGATGGGTTGGCATGAGTTGTTTTGGAAAAGTGTCCGGCAGTTGTGCCGTGTGCTACGGCGGATGAGGGATCCAGTAGTAGTTTAAAACTTGGATCCTGTGTGGGTCAACACTACGTGTTACTCGGTACAAGAAAACTGGTTTTGGAAATGCTTTCTTCAAACGAACCCCTGCATAAAATATTGCTTTCCTCAAATTAAACCCTAGCCTTATCCTTGATTTACCCTGTGCATTATATTCTGTTTATACCCCCTCCGTGGGTGTGGTTGGACTTGCTGGGTACATTTGTACTCACCCCATTCTTTATCTTTACAGAGGAAGATCCAGACTTCATTCCTGACGACGTTGAGTAGGGGTACCGTCCTGCACCCAGCCTTGCCTGTGGATTAGGGTCACCCGTAGGAGGTTCCGCATGACGCAATACTCTGATGAGCCCCTTTTCGTAGTGAATGTAGTTGTGTGGGTTCTAGTTGTAATCCTCGTGATAGTGGCGCTTCACTGCCCATTACCGCGTAGAGTTGTACGGTGATGAACCATCTGATGTAATAAATATGTCATCAACCTCTTGGAACTGATGTTTGTATCACATTTAAGTCTTCTCTTATGAGGGGACGCTTCAAGTATATAATTTATCATTCTTATAATTTTTATCAACCATGTTTGTTTCTTTTATAAGATATCATATTAGTAGATCTGTACTTACTTACTTACCTTTTACCGTGATCTAAAAAAACATTTTACTATAGTATCAAACTATTTGATCACAACTAAGAGTGAGCCATGCTTAATTTATATTAATTTATTTGTGTTGTGGACTCATAAGTTGTGTGAAATAATTTATTTCCTTTTATGAGCTAAGCTGTTCATCACGTGTATGTTTACTTATAAAAATATATTTTTAAAATGTATATGTATTTGTTCTTCACATAAAGTTTGCGATATTTAATATTTTATTTGTAGCATATTATTATTTGTTCGATATGTTTAACATTTTTTGTAAAAAAATATTTATTCTCAATAGTTTAAATTAATTATTTAGTGTAAAAAATATTTTTTTTCAAAATATCATACAAACATAGGTAACTGGGATCTTGTTTGAAAGATCTTGTCATAAGAAAGACAATGATGCAATTTAAATTTAATTTAGAAGCTTGATCTAATAGTTATAGTTTTTTAATTTTGAATTTGCCAGCTAAAACTATTATCCCGCGGTATGCATGGAAACAGTTCCGCAGTTGGACTGATGATTGCCCATCCAATATATCCTCCAGGTAATGATAGGTGGAAATATCATCTGAAGTGATATATAACTGCACCATGAGCCTCATTTGTTACTATTTTTCATCGCTGCAGATGGGGTAGTCATACTTCAGGACCTATCAATCTGTATGGGTGGAAGTTGGGCATACAATACGGATGAATAATGTTGTATTTTTTTCCTCCATGCCCACCATCGTGTGGCAAGCTGAACCCATTCCACACTGACTACGATGCCATAGCGATTGTATGGCCCATCCTCTGGTGTCTAGCACGTCATAGTCCTGATGCCTCCATGTTTGCCAAGGCCTCCGCCTGGGGGCGTCTACTCCTAGCATGTACGACTACCGTCATATCATCGCACAAGTCCGTTGGAGTTTAAAAATATTCCAAAGATGTAAATTGTTTCAAAATCAAATAAAATGTTCCAAAATAAATAAAAATATTTTAGAAAAATATCATCTAAATATAATCAAGTGTGGTCTAGTTTTGAAGATCTTGTCGTAAGAAACACAACAGTGCAATCGAAATTTAATTTAAATAATCGGTTCGTAAAGTAGAGCAGTTTTTAATTTAGGATGTACGAAAATCAAGACATATGGCCACCTCTACCCTTTCCCTCCTCGTGGAGCTGTTGTGCAGCAACTAAAAATCACGAGCTCATGTTGACGACGTAGCCGTAAAACGCGGAGAAGGCCGGAGAGGGCACCTGTCTTTAAGAACGACTAGAACTCAACGCGCCCTTCGCGCGCCCCATCATATGAGTTTACATCAATATAAAAATAGTACAATAGAAGGAATACTAAAGTAAATATTTTAAATGATAAATTTATAATAATATCTCATACAGATATCTTAATAACAATAATATTGCTAATTGAATGGCATCCGTAGCATGTGGATTCTATCAAATCATATATTGAATTTATCTATTAATATTAGTAGTTAGCAAATACTTTAATAATATAATAGGTAGCTCAATATTATATTTTCCTATCAACATTAGCAGCTACCAAATACTCACTCACTTACGGATAAGACCCATTTCACCAATGAGAGATGGCGCACAGGAGAGGGAAAGAAGGAAGAAAAGAAAAAAAAAAGAGAAAAATAAGGTTCACTCACTTACGGATGGGATCCACCAAGTAGGGGTTTGTTGGAGTTGTAGGTTAAATACAAAGGCTGTGTTTAGTTCGCGAAAAAGTTTGGGTTTTGATACTGTAGCACATTTCGTTGTTACTTGACAAATAATATCCAATCATGGACTAATTAGGCTTAAAAGATTTATCTCGTGCTAATCAGTTAGACTGTGTAATTAGTTATTTTTTTCAACTGCATTTAATGCTCCATACATGTGTCAAAAAATTCGATGTGACGGATACTGTAGAAATTTTTTGGGAACTAAACAGGGCCAAAGTCGAGAAAGTAGGGACAACCCCTACTTTAAAAATAAGGATCTTAAAGTAGAGGTTATTGTTGGAGTATACAATAAAACTAATATTTGTGTGGAGGCAACTATATTTTAATCAGCCATTAATTTTTTAAGGACATTTTTAGTGGAGGTTTCATGAGAGTTTTATACACATTAAATAGGGTACTATGTCAGTATTTTAGATGATGTGGCACTGGATTACCGCAGAGAGAGATGAAAGATGAAACTATGTACGCACAGTTACCAACTCTTGATGAGTCTTAAAATTAAATGAAATGAGAGCATATGAAATAGCAAACATGGAACAATGCATTCTGAAGTGAGTTTAATCTATGGTTTCATTTGTGTTTTGATGATGTGACATTTTTGGAAACAAAAAATGAAACTACCCAGTGGGATTAGTCTAAGTAGAGAAAGATGTTTAGGTAGGCTTGGGACTGTCATGTACACAACTATTGTCTTCGTTTCCGGTGTCTTCGTGGGCAGCAGCTTCCTGGTGATTTTCTTGTTTGAAACGCGACACTAAAAAATGAATGTTTGATATAAGATTATCATTTGACATGTTATGAAAAACTACTTTATGTTATGGTTTTTTTACGATCTTTTCTCTTCTTAATTGTAGAGTTAGTAGTATACGAGCAAGAGAGAGACGTATGAGTGAATGAGGGGTTGTTTGAATTGAGGGGCTAAATTTTAGTCTATGTCACATCAAAGAGAATCTTAATATTTAGAAATATTAAATAAAGATTAATTATAAAAGTAACTGTAGAATCCTGAGGCTAAACTGTTAGACGAATCTAATGAGATATATTAATTTATAATTAGAGGATGGTTACTGGAATATCACTGTAGCAAAATATGGATTAATTAGGCTCATTAGATTCGTCTCGCGAATTAGCACTCAGCTGTCAAAAAATATTTATAAACAGATTTTATTTGATACTCTAAAATAGTAAAAAAAATTTTGATGTGATAGGGACTAAAAAAATCTGTGAAAACATGGCCTAAGAGAACTGAAGAGATGGGGAAAAAATAAAATAGGTAGAACCCATGCAGCACAGGAGCACCTCTCCCAGCCCAGTCACGCCACGCGTCCCGTGGAGGGCTCGGCCAGGCCGTGAAATGCGGCCAGGCCGTGAAGGGGCAGCATTCTTTAATTTACCCGATTGTGCCCCCGCCATGGTGGCCATCGCCGGGCACAGCTCGGTCGATCGCACACGCCCTAAGCCAGGCAGGGTACGCGCGCGCTCTCTCTCTCTGTGTGGTGTCGCTTCTCCTTTATGGTAGGGTAACCCTCTCTCTCTCTGTGTGGTGTCGCTTCTCCTTTATGGTAGGGTAACCAAGTAGAGGCATGCTAGTGCACACGCGACACACTTGTAGAAATGACTGAGCAGAAACATCAAGCGAGCCTGCTTGCTCGACGTCCCCTGTACGTTTGCGTAGTTCGATTCGATCCTTTTGGTGGTGTACGTGAAGTGCTAGTCATTTGCCACCCCTTGGCCCTTGCCCACCGTGAGTCCGTGACCGTCCTTTCCTCCCGTTGCCGCCACCTCCGCTTAATTTGAGCATGTTCGTGCTGTTTTTCCTGAGGCAACTTCTAGCTATTTCACTCTTAAGCGACATGGTTTCATTTTTTTTTGAAAGAAACACATGCTTTCATTTGTAGGCTCCCTTGATCACAATCACAAGCTCACACCCTTTCAGTTGCCGGTCTGATTTTTGCCGGTAATGGTCCGGAGCGTCGTGCAAACCTTTCGTGGCCTGCCGCTTGTACCCGTCAGTTGGCGACACTGATGTGCGTCGAGCGGGGCGTCCCATGGCACATGGCAGGGCACTTGGCCTTGACCACCACCGCGTGTCCGCATCCGTTGGTGAAAATATCTTCTCAGGTAAAAAGTTCACCAGAGTAAAAGATGTGCAGCCGCGGGGCATGCAGCAGGAAGCACCACATGATGGATTTTCCTCGGGGAAGAAGAGCGTTCATAGTTTCCCACGACAAGGCCCTGTACAAGCCTACAACTGCAAGGACTGTTATGCTGGGCCAACTACCAGGCCATGCATTATTGCTTCCAAAGAGATTCACTCTGCGTTAAGTATATTAGACCAATCCCCTTCATAAGTTAGAGATAATTTATTTTTTCTTATAATACTGGCACCAGTTTTGCTGACTTGTTCTCTTTTTCAATGTGAAGGCATGTCATATCATACACTCATACCTGCGTACGTGTCTTTTTAAGTCAAGACGCGTTTCAAACCGAGTGGCCGGCGGGCCATGAGCACAGCAGCAAGTTCGGAGAACGGGAGAGGAATCAGCAACAAGCAGCCATCGCAGTGGCACTGGCAGCAGCTGCTGCCACGAAATGAGGTAGTACTCGTAAAAGCAGCAGCAGCACATTTCCAGTGAGGCATTATTGACTGAGTCGAGGCTCGAGAGAACCCTTCTCCCTCGCTCCTGCTGAGCCTCACTATTCTCCTATTGCTGCAGACATGGTGGCCAACAGGTCAGTGACCTGAGAAGCACACTCGTCACCTGCTTTTCTTTCACAGCCCCCGCAGCGGGAGAAGGAGACCCCGGCCCGTGTTGACGCGCTCCTCCGATGTGGAGTGCAGCAATAGCTACCCACCAATAATTGTCCTTCAGCCTCTTCACGGGTTGCTTTCCCCATTCCCCTTCTCTTCCAGCTCAAGCATTCAAGCTTCCCTCACCATAGTCACCGGTGGTTCACATTCACTGCCTCCCTCGATTCTCACAGCGCACACACTGCTTGCCAATACCTAAGAACCATCCCACCCCAACAAGGCCAACCATGGCCATGGCCATGGCCGGGTCGCTGCTCCTCCCCTGGGTGGAAGGTTTAGTCGGCAAGGCGGCCGACGCGCTGGTCCAGAGGGTCACTAGCATGTGGGGCGTCGATAACTATCGCCGCAAGCTGGAGGACCAACTGGTGTACGTGCGGTGCCTGCTGGCCGACGCCGAGGAGAAGGCCGAGGCGAAGACGGAGGCCGGCCGCGCCGTCAAGGCGTGGATGAAGAAGCTCAAGGCTGCCGCTTACGAGGCCGACAACGTCCTCGATTCCTTCCGATACGAGGCTTTGCGCGATGAGGCCCCGCCCAGCAAATCAGCTTCACGAAAGGTACTCTACTTCTCACGTGATCGTCTTATGTTCCATCATAAGGCGAGCAGGGATCTCAAGAACGTGCTCGACAAGATTGAGGAGCTGGTGGCGGAGATGAATACATTTGGTCTGCTAGAGCGGGCAGAGGCGCCACAAGCTCTGTATCGGCAAACCTGCTCGGCACTGGATGAGTCTCTGGATATCTTTGGCAGGGATGACGACAAGGAGGCAGTGGTGAAGATTTTGCTCGATCAGAAAGATCAGAAAGTTGTCCAGGTGCTGCCTATCATTGGAATGGGAGGTTTGGGCAAGACCACACTAGCCAAGATGGTGTACAACAATCATAAAGTCCAAAAGCACTTTGAGTTGAAGATGTGGCACTGTGTGTCTGAAAATTTTGAAGCCACAACTGTTGTCAGATCTGTCATCGAGTTGGCTACAAATGGAAGATGTGACCTGCCTGACAACATGGAGCTGTTGCGAGGGAAACTCCAGGAAGCGATTGGCAGGAAAAGGTTCTTACTGGTTCTTGATGATGTGTGGAATGAAGAGCCTCGAAAGTGGGAGGATGACCTGAAGCCTCTATTGTGTTCTTCTAATGGCGGATCAGGAAGCATGATAATTGCCACTAGTCGCAGCCAGCAAGTGGCCTCCATAATGGGCACCCTTCCACCCCATGAGCTAGCATGCCTGAGTGAAGATGATTCGTGGAAATTGTTCACAAAGAAAGCATTTAATAATAGAGGGGCACAAGAGCAGCCAGATGAGTTGGTCACTTTCGGAAGACGCATTGTTAATAGGTGCAAAGGACTACCTCTTGCTCTGAAGACAATGGGTGGGTTGATGAGTTCAATGCATCAAGTTCAGGAATGGAGGACCATTGCAGAAAGCAATATGGGTGATACAGGCAATGAAGTATTGTCCATACTGAAATTGAGCTACAAATACTTGTCATCTGAAATGAAGCAATGCTTTGCATTCTGTGCAGTTTTCCCTAAGGACTATGAGATGGAGAAGGATAAGTTGATCCAACTATGGATGGCAAATGGTTTCATTCATGAAAATGGAAATATGGATTTGGCAAAGATAGGTGAACTTGTTTTCAACGAGTTGGTTCAGAGATCCTTTCTTCAAGATGTAAATGTGAAAGAGATTTCTTATGGATATAGATGTTATAAGGTAATTAGATGTCAAATGCATGATTTAATGCATGACCTAGCAAAAGATGTCACAGATGAATGTGCATTTGCAGCAGAGTTTATCGATAAAAAAATACCAATAAATGATGGAGTACGTCACATCCTGGTTTCAGGTGATGAATGGAAAAAAACCAATGGATTATTCAAATCCACATCATCTCTCCGCACTTTACTCACTCACTCAGAGAACAAGGATATTATGGAAATTAATTTGATGTCATTAAGAGCTTTGCAATTGAGAGGTGGATGCCCTTCTGTCAACTATAACCAACTCACAAGTACAATACATTTACGATATCTTGATATTTCTGAGTCCAACATTACTAAATTGCCAGACTCAGTATGTTTGTTGTATAACTTGCAATCGTTGAGGCTCGATAATTGCAGTGGGCTACAGTATTTACCTGAAGGTATGACAACTAGTTTGAAGAAGCTCATCCATATTTATCTTTTGGGATGTTGGAAATTGGAACAAATGCCTCCAAAACTTGGCCTGCTGCATAATCTTCATACACTAACAACATTTATTGTGGGCACTGGAGATGGCTTTGGAATCGAGGAGCTCAAAGACCTGCGGCATCTTGGCAATAGGTTGGAGCTGTACAACTTGAGGAATGTAAAGAGTGGGTCAAAAGCCAATCTCCATGAGAAACAGAATTTAAGTGAACTATTGTTGTGCTGGGGCCGCGACCAATTCTGCAATCCTACAGATGTTGATGCCATCAATGAGGAACGAGTGCTGGAATCTCTCGCACCACATCCAGAAGGCGAGCTAAAAGAATTGGATGTACATGGGTATGGTGGTCTGGCAATTCCACAATGGATGAAAGACCCTCGGATATTCCTGCAGTTGAGAGAACTCAATATTTCCCACTGCCAAAGATGTGTTGATCTCCCGACGGTTTGGTCGTTTCCATGCATTGGGCATTTGTCTTTATCCAACATGGACAGCCTGACCACACTATGTAGGAACGTTGACGTGGAAGCTGCAGGACACAATACCCCTCTGCAAATATTCCCGGTGCTAAAGACGATGCGGCTAAAGCATTTGCCAAAGTTGGAGAGATGGGCAGAAAATAGTGCAGGAGAGATTAAGAGCTCGATGACATTTCCCCAGCTTGAAGAGCTATTTATTAGTAACTGTGATAAGCTTGCAAGTCTTCCAGACACACCAGTTCTGAAATATCTGAGCCTATCTAATGGCAAAGAGAAAAACTCTGCTACAGGTGCTCTCATTCCGATGCCTGTGCCTTTGGACTGCTTGTCGTCTCTTGTTCACTTAGAGATATCTTTTTTGCTGGTAGACGTGGTGATGCCTCAAGACGGCCAGCAAAGTCAGAGTCAAAGACCTCTGGACACCCTGCGACGTTTGTGGCTTAAGGGTGACGACGGCTTCGTATCAGTATTTAACAAATCCAAATTGCAACTTGGACTTCGGGACTGCTTGGTACTCGTGGAAGAATTGCGTATCGAGTTCTGCTCCAATATTGTCCGCTGGCCAGTGGAGGAGCTCCGATGTTTGCCTCGTCTTCGACGTCTGAGTATTTCGTATTGCTCCAAACTGGAGGGGAAGGGCTCATCATCTGAGGAAGAGGAAATCCTTCCGCTGCCCCAGCTGGAAACATTACGTATATCCTCTTGTTACAGCTTGCTCCAGATCCCCAAGTTGCCTGCATCCCTCGAGGAAATCGACATTTCCATGTGCAGAAGTTTGTTGGCGCTGCCTTTAAACCTCGGAGATCTGGCCAAGCTGAGGAACCTCGATGTGTATGGATGCAGTGAATTGAAAGCACTGCCTGATGGGATGGATGGCCTCACTTCCCTTGAGCAGTTGCAGATTGGTGTTTGTCCAGGGATCGAGAGATTTCCGCAGGGTCTCCTCCAGCGGCTCCCAGCCCTGAAACGCCTAACCATATATGTCTGCCCTGACCTGCAGAGGCGTTGCAGAGAAGGTGGGGAGTACTTTGACTTGGTCGCTTCTATTCCGTATAAATACATTGAAGCAACTGAAAGAAAGAAGCCATTGAAGTGGTTCCTTCCGTCGTCGTGCGGTGGTGGTTCTCAATGTCAAGGCAACTGAGGTGCGTTCGTATGCTCCCGCTTCCACCACCTCTGTCCCATCAGCTCATTCTGCTGCTATTATATTGTTCCACCTCGCATTATTGCTTGTTCCGGCATCATCACAACTCGAGGCTACGGCCTATATGTATGCATGTACTCGTGCATCATGATACTCTTCCACCCATCTACCGTACCATGCATTCCACAATCTGAAATGTGCAACTAATTAATCACCAGAAAATTAATTAGTTGGAGTGCCATTGTCATCTGTGCTTTGCATCTCGTGAGAACAAAATATGTCTTTTTTTTCCCACTGGGTGGTGTGTTTGTGCAGCACGTGCAGTTTGTGTGAGCTGCATGTTATGATAGAGAAACTTTTCATTGTGTTGAGATCGTTAGTGTGCAACTATCATGTGATCCGGTCGAGAATAATTAATATCAGGGCTAATTGTTTGCTTGGCGGCCTTTTGCAGCAGTTTGGGATGATGGTGCACATCAGAGTCACGGGCGTCGAAAGGAAGAAGCACATCGAGCAAGCAAGCCAGTTTTGTTGCTCTGATCTCGGCTGGAACTGTTTCTCAGGATATCAGTTTGGCGAAGGCTGAACGGAACCGCTCAAGACTGCAGTAGTTACACCATCGTTTCCTTCACTTGAGATGGGCCTACTACTGGAGCCAACTCCTCTGAGGACGTGGTTTTCCAGAATGAGCTTGAGCTGCGATTCCTCGACCAGTCATACGAACGCCTTTAGCGTCAAGGCATAGTAAAGTATACTGAGTGCTCGTGTAACTGCATCCCACGGTTGTTTTCACTTTTCAGTAGTCAAGTGCCATTCATATTTATACCGATCTCTTTATCCACGACAGTTTTCACCTACGGCTACACTACAACTGAACCTTCATTAAAAAGAAGAAGAGAAGAGAATACTTCATCGGAGGTCCTTCAGCCATCTCCAAAGAGAAGGGTCAGAACTACACGGTAGTTAAAAGAGATGAAGCAACGCAGTTGGCAGTCCAATGATCAGGCGGCTACAGCAGGCGTGCAATGCTGAGAGAGGTGCTATGCAAACCAAGCGCTGAGGGCTGCCAACACACTGACCAGTCCTCCCTGAGTGCCCTTTTCAAGTGCAGATTAGCAGACAGAAGGGATCTCGGAGGTAGATTCTGAATACGGTAGCATCTGGTTTATGTGGCCTGCGAATGCAATCTCCACAGGAACCTCTGCATGTGTAATGTGTTGCTTTGCCAATTGCCATCGCGCGTGGCATGCTTGGTTCGATTCATTGGCAGATTTCTTTTTTTTAAGGACAAAATGTCAGATTTCGCTACAAGAGATTCTTGGAAATTTGACTCCCCACCTATTTTCTACCGTTTGGTTTAATGCCAGAGTTGTTTGAGCATTGCCAAGAATCTTTGGCATGTAATTGTGAACTGTAAATCCACACACCTGAATCTTTTTTCTGTCAAAATCGCACATCAAAATGTTTCCAAGGGAAAAAAAACGTACATAAAAATATGGCCCGATAACTTTATTGGGAGTCTGGGATGGCCTACACAGTAACTTTCGGCCCAGCACAGCCAGGATCGTTTCCCCTGTCCAGCCCGAGCGGGCGGCGGTTGATTTCGCGCCACCGCCGGCTAGCCCCGCGTCTTCCTCAAAAAAAAAGAAAGAAAAAAAGAAAAAAAAAAGAAATGCTAGAACCGCGTGCTCGCCGGCGTCACGCCGCGCAATGCTAGCGCCTATCGTCTCTTGTCCAGGTGGGGTGGGTCGTCTGGCGCGCACCGATGCGTCCGCTCGTCGGCTGGACTGTTCGCGGGGCTGGAGCTAATGGCTAGGGTTGGAGCTGATGGTTAGTATTGGAGTGGTGTGACAGAAAAATATCGTTAGCTAGTTGGTGGTTGGAGACTGGTGTTGGAGTGGTGTGTGAGAAAAATACTATTGAGCTGGAGACTGGTGAAGCTGCCGAACACTGCGATCGCGGGGTGCTCGTGCAATTGCCTGACCATGACCGGTTTGCTGGCTCACGCCACGCCGGCAGGCGAGCGCTCTGCCTTTACCTGCATTTATCCGCTGTCGATTGGTGCCGAGATATTATTCTATGCCATGGAGGCTTTCTTCTTGTATCGCTGAACGACCTAGACAATGCAGAGGTGAACTTCTACTCCGACACCCAAGGGCTTTGGTTTCCTCAGTGCACACAAGTTGAGAAAAAAATCACGCATGCATGAAGTGCTAAATAAAATCTATTTGTTAAAAATTTTTGGATGAATTTAATTTTTCGAGACGAATCTAATGATGATAATTAATTAATAATTGAATACAGTGATGATACAGTAACCATTCTCTAATCACGCGGTTAAAAACCTCATTAGATTCTCTCGTGAAATAACATAAAGATTGTGAAGTTAGTTTTGCGAACTGCTTTCATTTAATATTAATAATTAATGGTCAAAGTTTTATAGTACAACTAGTACTAGGGAACCAAACCAGATCAAGGTATGCTGATGCCTTAGCTTCCTCTGCTATTTGTGAGTTTGCAGTGAGTTTGTGTACTTTGTACTTGCAATTGCAGGTTACGACAGAGAAACTGCATGCATCGTGTTGAAACCTTTGATCTGCAATTATCATGTGATCCTAGTTTTCAAAAAAATTATCATGTGATCCTGTAATACGGGGACAAACTGTTAGCTTGCACTTGTTTAGCAGTGGAGGATGATCGAGCCCATGACAGGTCACAGGTGTCATAATGAAGAAGTGTAGACTGAGTGGAATATCCTCTCAAGAGAAGGATGAAGGAAACGCGGAACATCGTGACGCCTCTGGCCCCGTTCAGTATGTCAAGAGCAGGAACTCTGGTTCCCATGTCGATCCATTTGTATCTCCGCTGTCAGTGTTCCGCGAGCTTACCCATCCGCCACCCCACGGCGAGAAAGCTGGACGGCCTGCGCCTCTGGCCTGACGGCGGGTCGGCGACGCCCTGATGCTGCCTTCGCAACAGGTGGCACCCTCCCTCCTGTAGCTGCACGCGGTGTGCTTGTAGAAATGCCTGAACGGGTGCCTCCCACCGGAGACCGGAGAGGGTCAGCGCTGCTCCAGTGCTGTGGTCTAATTTGGTGTGCGTGCTTCACAGTTCTTCGTGACACTGACACGGATATTATTTGTTCGATCCGGCTCGCTGGAATTAATGACTGATGAATGAGACAACACCCTTGCTGTCACTCAACCCCTCCATTGGCACGCACACCACACAAGTCTGTCAACTTGTGCGCGTAGCGTCCCTCCAATCACTGTATTCCTTTGATTTTTTGTGTCACCCACTGGCATTGGTCCAGCTTCAGTTAACCATGAACAGCAAATCCAGACCGGAGAAGGCAGCTGCCAGGTAATGAGGTAAAATCAGCAGCAGGAACCTGCGGGTCTTCGCTACCTGACTGCCTGACTTGACGTGCTCCTTCAGTGTGGAGTCCTCTCCTTCCGCCTCTTCACGGATTGCTTTCCCCCATTTCCCCCGTCTCTTCCAGCTTCCTCACCAGTGGTTCACCTTCATCGCCGTGCTCTCGCTTCTCACGGCGCACTACTCCAACTCAGAACCATCCCCAACAAGGCTAACCATGGCCATGGCCGGGTCGCTGCTCCGCCCCTGGGTGGAAGGTTTAGTCGGCAAGGCGTCCGACGCGCTGGTCCAGAGGGTCAGCAGCATGTGGGGCGTCGATAACTATCGCCGGAAGCTGGAGGACCAGTTGATGTACGTGCGGTCCCTGCTGGCCGACGCTGAGGAGAAGGCCGAGGCGAAGACGGAGGCCGGCCGTGCCGTCAAGGCGTGGATGAAGAAGCTCAAGGCTGCCGCGTACGAGGCCGACGATGTCCTCAATGCCTTCCAATACGAGGCTCTGCGTGATGAGGCCCAGGCCGGGGAGTCCACATCGCGGAAGGTACTCTACTTCTCGAGTGATCGAATTATGTTCAATCATAAGGCGAGCAGGGACCTCAAGAACGTGCTCGACAAGATTGAGGAGCTGGTGATGGAGATGAATACATTTGGTCTACTAGAGCGCGCGAAGGCGCCACAAGCTCTATATCGGCAAACCTACTCAGCACTGGATGAGTCTCTTGATATATTTGGCAGGGATGACGACAAGGAGGCAGTTGTGAAGATTTTGCTCGATCAGAAAGATCAGAAGGTTGTTCAGGTGCTGCCCATAATTGGAATGGGAGGTTTGGGCAAGACCACACTGGCCAAGATGGTGTACAACGACCACAATGTTCAGAATCACTTTAACCTCATGATGTGGTATTGTGTGTCTGAAAATTTTGAAGCCGCAGCTGTTGTCAGATCTATCATTGAGTTAGCTACAAAAGGAACATGTGACCTGCCTGACAACATGGAGCTGTTGAGAGGGAAACTGCAGGAAGCGATTGGCAAGAAAAGGTTCTTACTGGTTCTTGATGATGTGTGGAATGAAGAGCCTCGAAAGTGGGAGGATGACCTGAAGCCTCTATTGTGTTCTTCTAATGACGGATCAGGAAGCATGATAATTGTCACTAGTCGCAGCCAGCAAGTGGCCTCCATAATGGGCACCCTTCCACCCCATGAGCTAGCATGCCTGAGTGAAGATGATTCGTGGAAATTGTTCACAAAAAAAGCATTTAATAATAGAGGGGCACAAGAGCAGCCAGATGAGTTGGTCACTTTCGGAAGACGCATTGTTAATAGGTGCAAAGGACTACCTCTTGCTCTGAAGACAATGGGTGGGTTGATGAGTTCGATGCATCAAGCTCAGGAATGGAGGACCATTGCAGAAAGCAATATGGGTGATACAGGCAATGAAGTACTGTCCATACTGAAATTGAGCTACAGATACTTGTCATCTGAAATGAAGCAATGCTTTGCATTCTGTGCAGTTTTCCCTAAGGACTATGAGATGGAGAAGGATAAGTTCATCCAACTATGGATGGCAAATGGTTTCATTCATGAAAAGGGAAATATGGATTTGGCAAAGAAAGGTGAATTTCTTTTCAAGGAGTTAGTTCAGAGATCCTTTCTTCAAGATGTAAATGTCAAGGGGATTTTATATGGATATAAAAGTTATAAGGTAATTAGATGTAAAATGCATGATTTAATGCATGACCTAGCAAAAGATGTCACAGATGAATGTGCATTTGCAGTAGAGTTTATCAATAAAAAAATACCAATAAATGATGGAGTACGTCACATGCTGGTTTCAAGTTTTGAATGGAAAAAAGCCAATGGATTATTCAAATCCACATCATCTCTCCACACTTTACTCACTCACTCAGAGAACAAGGATATTATGGAAATTAATTTGATGTCATTAAGAGCTTTGCAATTGGGAGGTGGATGCCCCTCTGTCATCCATAAGCAGCTCATAAATACAATACATTTACGATATCTTGATATTTCTGGGTCCAACATTACTAAATTGCCAGACTCACTATGTTTGTTGTATAACTTGCAATCATTGAGGCTCAACAATTGCCATGAGCTACAGTATTTACCTGAAGGTTTGACTACTAGTTTGAAGAAGCTCATCCATATTTATCTTTTGGGATGCCCGAGATTAGAACAAATGCCTCCAAAAATAGGTCTACTGCATAACCTACACACTTTAACAACATTTATTGTGGGCACCAGTGATGGCTTTGGAATCGAGGAGCTCAAAGACCTGCGGCATCTCGGCAATAGGTTGGAGCTGTACAACTTGAGGAATGTAAAGAGTGGGTCAAAGGCCAATCTCCATGAGAAACAGAATTTAAGTGAACTATTGTTGTGCTGGCCCTGCAGCACAAGAGACGATGCTACAGATGTTGATGCCATCAATGAGGAACGAGTGCTGGAATCTCTCGCACCACATCCAGAAGGCGAGCTAAAAGAATTGGATGTACATGGGTATGGTGGTCTGGCAATTCCACAATGGATGAAAGACCCTCGGATATTCCTGCAGTTGAGAGAACTCAATATTTCCCACTGCCCAAGATGTGTTGATCTCCCGATGGTTTGGTCGTTTCCATGCCTTGGGCATTTGTCTTTATCCAACATGGACAGCCTGACCACACTATGTAGGAACGTTGACGTGGAAGCTGCAGGACACAATACCCCTCTGCAAATATTCCCGGTGCTAAAGACGATGCGGTTAATGCATTTGCCAAAGTTGGAGAGATGGGCAGAAAATAGTGCAGGAGAGATTAATAGCTCGATGACATTTCCCCCACTTGAAAGTCTATCTATTATTAACTGTGATAAGCTTGCAAGTTTTCCAGACGCACCAGTTCTGAAATATCTCTACCTATCTAGTGGCAAAGAGAAAAACTCTGCTACAGGTGCTCTCGTTCCGATGCCCATACCTTTGGACTGTTTGTCGTCTCTTGTCCGCTTAAACATATCATTTTTGCCGGTAGACGTGGTGATGCCTCCAGACGGACAGCAAAGTCAGAGTCAAAGACCTCTGGACACCCTGCGATATTTGCAGCTTGAGGGTGACGACGGCTTCGCATCAACATTTAACAAATCCAAATTGCAACTTGGACTTGGGGACTGCTGGGTCTTCGTGGAAGAATTGGATATCAGGTCATGCTCCAATATTGTCCGCTGGCCAGTGGAGGAGCTCCGATGTTTGCCTCGTCTTCGACGTCTGCATATTAAGAGTTGCTCCAAACTGGAGGGGAAGGGCTCATCATCTGAGGAAGAGGAAATCCTTCCGCTGCCCCAGCTGGATTTTTTACGTATATACTCTTGTGACAGCTTGCTCCGGATCCCCAAGTTGCCTGCATCCCTCGAGAAAATTGACATTTCCTTCAGCAGAAGTTTGTTGGCGCTGCCTTCAAACCTCGGAGATCTAGCTAAGCTGAGGAACCTCCGTGTGTTGAGTTGCGGTGCGCTGAAAGAGCTGCCTGATGGGATGGATGGCCTCACTTCCCTTGAGCGGTTGGAGATTGGTGATTGTCCAGGGATCGAGAGATTTCCGCAGGGTCTCCTCCAGCGGCTCCCAGCCCTCGAATTCCTATGGATATGGGACTGCCCTGACCTGCAGAGGCGTTGCAGAGAAGGTGGGGAGTACTTTCACTTGGTCGCTTCTATTCCGTATAAACTCATTCCAGCACCAGCACCAGAACCCGCACCTGGAAGAAAGAAGCCAGTGAAGTGGTTCCTTCCCTCGTGCGGTGGTGGTTCTCAATCTCAACTCTCAAGGCAACTGAGGTGCGTTCGTATGCTCCCGCTTTCACCACCTCTGTCCCATCAGCTCATTCTGCTGCTATTATATTGTTCCACCTCGCATTATTGCTTGTTCCGGCATCATCACAACTCGAGGCTACGGCCTATATGTATGCATGTACCCGTGCATCATGCTACTCTTCCCTCATCTACCGTACCATGCATTCCACAATCTGAAATGTGCAACTAATTAATCACCAGAAAATTAATTAGTGGGAGTGCCATTGTCATCTCTGCTTTCCATCTCGTGACAACAAAAAATGTCTTTTTTCACTGGGTGGTGTGTTTGTGCAGCAGTTTGTGTGAGCTGCATGTTATCATAGAGAAACTTTTCATTGTGTTGAGATCGTTAGTGTGCAACTATCATGTGATCCGGTCGAGAATAATTAATATCAGGGCTAATTGTTTGCTTGGCGGCCTTTTGCAGCAGTTTGGGATGATGGTGCACATTAGAGTCACGGGCGTCAAAAGGAAGAAGCACATCGAGCAATCAAGCTAGTTTTGTTGCTCTGATCTCGGCTGGAACTGTTTCTCAGGATATCAGTTTGGCGAAGGCTGAACGGAACCGCTCAAGACTGCAGTAGTTACACCATCGTTTCCTTCACTTGAGATGGGCCTACTACTGGAGCCAACTCCTCTGAGGACGTGGTTTTCCAGAATGAGCTTGAGCTGCGATTCCTCGACCAGTCATACGAACGCCTTCAGCGTCAAGGCATAGTAAGTATACTGAGTGCTCGTACGTACGTGTAACTGCATTCCATGTTTGTTTTAACTTTTCAGTAGTCATCAAGTGGCATTCATATTTATCCTGACATATTTATCCACATATTTATCCTGGCAGAAGTCCTCAAACAAAGCCAGAGTCGTCACCTACAACTGAAGAAAAAACTTCGTCGGAGGTCCTTGAGCCATGTCCAAATAGAAGAACCAGACCTACACAATAAATAAAGATACTGACGACATGCCCTGTCTGCCCTTTCCAAATGCAGATGGAAGGTGGACCGAACAAGGTAGCATCTATCTTGTTGCGTGTTGCAAATGCAATCCCCACAGGAACTCTGTATGTGCAGTGTGTTGCTTTGCCGTCATGTGTGGCATGCTTGGTTGATGGAGCTGCGTGCACTGATGCAAGTCAGTCAACTTACGCCTCCTGCTTCTGCCAGCTTTCAGAGATGGTTTGGTCGTAGACAATGATATGAGAGGCCAGGCAGCACGACGTCACGACACAAAGACAACAGCTATGCCATGCGCGTGAGGTGCTTGAAGAAAATACCCAACGAGCAGTTCCCACTGCATCCAACGTCTTTGCTCGCCATCTCACAAGTACTAGCAACGAATCTTCGGGGGAATAAGCCAGCGTAGTGCGGCCAAACAATTGCACAAGTTGCAGTACTTTATAGAATAGCTTTAAAACCTACAGTCGCTTTAGACCAACTACTGTTGTCTAATAGTGAGGTGGCCATAAGTTCATTGGTCAATTAAATTAGCAATAATCTTTCTTTGCCCGAGGGACCAGTTTCATCACCTAATATTGAGCTTCACTACAACCCAATGAAAATTAAACCAGACCATCAACATCACTTCCACTTCCACTGACAAATTGCCTGAAACGAACCGGGTTGTCGAACGGACAACCTGACTCCCTGTATCGTCGTGATAGTCTCTGGATCAGTAGCTATCACATATAGAACTCATTTCAATTACATATCACAGTCATACTTCGCGATAAAACACAACAAAGGTTTAATTATTACATAATCCAGCGGATTGTGGTACGAAATCATCTGGTACAAGCCCATTGGGCTAAAAGGGAACAACCAGAAAACGGAAGCGGTAGCTAGACTTCTGGGGCATCCTTCATCTTGACGTCTTCTTTCATCCACATGCAAACTTGAGCGAAGCACGAGTCGTCCTTAGTCCTTCCTTCAAAGTCATCGTCGATCTTCGAGTCGGATCTTGCATCTACCAAACTATCCCCAAGGACGGGATAGATTCACTTCACCATCCGTATGCAAGCTTTAAGTGGATGCATTATGGTATAAGAAATAGTCAACGGATAAGGCTAGGGTTTCCTATGTGTAGCATCAACAAAGTATAGCATCTGCCAAGTCACCTGACGCGGGCCATTCCGGCATCCCGGACTCCCGGTCAACTCACACCTCCAAGACTCACCCAAGTCCCTGATAACCAAGTCGGTGCGAGAACTCCCTCTCCTCGCACCTCAGCTGCTATCCAAGCAGGAAAGTAGGCTAGAGGGAGGTAGAAAAGTATCAAGTCACACTAACTAATGGAAGTAACAGAAGAGTAGGAATGTACATGACCGAGTACGCGGCTATACTTATAGTTTTCACACTGCAGGGGTTGTACACATGTACCCACTCGCCCCGTCTCCAGCCAGCAGACAACTCCAACTGACTCCGAGGCACCGGTCTACTGAGAACAAGAACTAGCAGCCATGGCACCATCCTGCTTTCCCGGGTTTGGGCGCGTTCACTCGCAAGAGGTTGCCCCGGGACTGTGAAGCCATCTAGAATAGGATTCCCATGAATCCCGTGAATCGGGGAACATCAGGTCCACACCTGCTCCCCCTGCACTGATACTACATCCGCCTACAGGCTTGGCACCATGCTTACTAGCCTCGGACCGGATCCACCCGCATAGTGGATAAGTGGTGTGCATGCTCACAAAGTCCAACTAATCATAGTTACACCAACCGGTTCCTTATATGCCAGGGCGAGCATCTCCGTCCTCATGCGTATCCGCCACAGCAGTCCGCGACTGGCACCCATTACAGGTAAGGCCCACAAAACACCTCAAAAGTCCAACCGTGTCCAACGACACCTACTTGCACCCGCAACAGGTGCTCGCAGGGTGTGCCCAACACACACCCCCAGCAAAGTCAACTTGCTCGCCCCCTGCTAAAAGCCCTAATCACCAACTCCTGATATGGTGGATCTCCACTCACGCCAAGACTATCATATCTCGAGGAAATCCCACACATACACATGCAAGCATATCAACCATTCAAACATGGTTTATATTAGGAGTTCAAGGAATAAGGGCACACAATTGGCTATGCAGGTTCATCTCATAACAGTAATAAAGCGATAGCAGTTCTAGCAAGCAATGTCTAATAGGTAATCAAATCATAGATGGGCGTGAACCTGAGACTTCTCGTAGTCGTCCTAGGTCTTCAGAGTCTTCTCGTTGTCCAGGACGTACTCCTGAGTCCTCTGGGCGTCCGGGGCGTCGATCAGCTCCTCCTCGCTAAGGGCCTATTCGTAATTACGAATTACTAAGGGCCAAAGTGCAAAAGTGCACAAAAGTATCCAAATAACATCCAAATCACACCAAAACCTATTCTAACGGGTAGATCATGATTTTAGTAAAATTATGAAACTGGTTTCATAATTTTCGGAGCTCCGGTTAATTTATTATCAATTTTTGAAGCCTAAATCTATTTCTAAAATTAAACAAAGGTTTTCGGAAAAAGAAAAACACACAGTCAGCCATGTGGCAGCCTCTGGGCGCGCCACATGTCAAGCTTGACGTCAGCACGGGGTCAGGCTCTGCTGTCGTCATTTATCACGTCAGTGTTGGCTCGGTCAACATTAACCAAGTCAACGGTCAACGGGTCCACGTCCAGGTCAGCGGGTCCGCGGTCAGTGGGGCCCACCAGTCAGTTCACAGGAGACACTGACATGTGGGTCCCGCGTGTCAGCTGGGTTTAAAGCAAACGAAAAGGGTTAACGGGCTCAAAGGAAATGGGCTGGCTAGGCGCAGCCCAGAAACTCGGCTCGGCTCGGCTTGGCTAAACGGGCTGGTTTGGGGAGCAGCTTAGCAGATCGGCTCGCCTTGGCAGGATGGAACGAAGACGGGCCGGCTCGGCTTGGCAGGCTCAGCTCGGGGTATGGCTCGCGGACTGGGCTGGCGAATTGGGCCAAAATCGGCCCATCTCCTTTCTTCACTTCTTTCTTTTCTTCTCCTTCCTTCACCGGCTGACAGTCCGGTCCCTGTGACATCCCGAAACAATTTACTAATTAAGTCACGCGCTAAGTTATTTTCAAAATTTATTTTTTCTTCATTGAGCTCAAACCCTAATTCCTCCCCAGAGTTTTCCGCCGTCCCGACACCCGGCTTCATTCTTCGTGCCACTCTTTTCCGCTGACCGTACTTCTCTTTTTCCTCACCACTGTCAACCCCCACCGCGGCGCCACCATGACCGCCGCCGCCTACTGACCGCCGCCGCCGTGAATCCCCGCCCTGCGGGCCCCCTGTCCCCAAATCAAAGGGGGGAAATCGGCCCCTCGGGTCTCTCTCTCCCATTTTCCCTCACCCAGAGCCGCTCCCGGGCCATACAGCCGGCCCAGGGCCGTCGCCGGCGACGTGCTGCCCCCTCCCCTGTTTCCCAGCATGAGGGGAGGGAGAAGACAGGGCATTTTTCCCATAACCCCCTGGCCCTTCCTCTAATTACTTAAGAACCCTTCCACCTTTTAACATTTTTTGCAAATAAAACCCTTCCCTTTAATATATTTCGAAATAAACCCTCCTCCCATATAAACATAGTTATAAATAAACCCCTGAACCTTTTTAGAATAACCCAAATAATTTCTAAAATACAAACCAAGCCCCTGCCTTCTTAAATTTAATTACAAATAGGCCCCTGGACCCTGATTTAACCCCTAACCCTTTATATAACCTATCATTTCATGTGCCAAACGACCTCGGATCTACCTAAAACTTTACCACGCCTCTCATGACATGATTTTGTCCATGCCATTAGGGAACCGCCCAAAAATATTACCCCGAGCTCCATATCTTAATTATTCTCTATTCGAGCTCAACGATAAAACTTTTATTTCTTTTTCTTGATTGTGTGTTTGTTTGTACGTGTCGTAGACCACGGTGTGAATGAAGGAGAGCCCATTGATGAGTAGTACTGTGAGCCAGCGAACGAGGACCAGTTCTGCGACCCCGAGCCCGAAGGACAGTGCTTCGACCAGGACCTCCCCGAAGGCTTCGAAGACGGCAAGTTCAATCCCATCCTTTGATGCATGTTTTTGTCCTAGTTTTTATAAACACAACCCATTGGCCTATTTTACAAATTGCATATGTTTTGCTTGCATGAAAACACGGTTGGATAGCCACCCCTTGATTTATTATGATCATTCCTTGACCACCGAGATTAATGTCTGATTTTGCTTGGACGTTAATCAATACTAGAACGCTTAGGACCTGCTGCTTCATACAACTTGTTTTATAAAGAAAAGGTGTGTGTGTGGGAAGGGATAAAAGTGGATTTTCGAAAGATGAGTCTAGACGGGATGGATGGCATTTCAGTGTGATTTGCCGTTTGGTGTGCTCGTGCCGGTGTGGCAGGGCAAGGAAGGGAGATATCCATCTTGTCACCCCTAAGGACTGAGTTGGTGTTACATCTCACCTAACTCCACTATCGTGCAAACCACTCGACCGTTCTATGGGCAATGGCTTAGCATAAATCCCACTAGTTAGTCTGATAGCCATCAGGAGAGCTGAGAGCAACGGGTGACTAAGGAGAAGGGATAAGCCCCGAGTGACTTATGCCTCGGTTAAACCTAGGTGAAAGGTCGATGACCCCTTGGTGCATCCCGTGATGGCTAGTCAGGTCTGGCTAAGGTGGGTAATGGCTTTGCTGGGATCTGCACCGACACTAAGGTGATCGTGTTGTGGTACCCCACTTGTGGGTAAAGTTGCACACCTCTACAGAGTTGAAACCTATTCGAATAGTCCATGCCCACGGTTCTGGGCGAGTTACGGTGTGGTCTCACAACTAGTGTTTGCTTTGGGATGGTTTGGCGTGAGTTGTTTTGGAGATGTGTCCGGCAGTTGTGCCGTGTGCTACGGCGGATGAGGAGTCCGGTAGCAGTCTTAAAACTTGGATCTTGTGCGGATCAACCCTTGGTGTTGCTCGATATAAGAAAAACTGGTTCTAGAAATATTTGTTTTCAAACGAATCCCTACATAAAATGTTGTTTTCCGCAAATCAAACCCTAGCCTTATCCTTGATTTACCATATGCATGATACTCTGTTTATACCCCCTCTGTGGGTGTGGTTGGACTTGTTGAGTACGTTAGTACTCACCCCATTCTTTATTTTTACAGAAGAAGATCCAGACTTTGTACCCGACAACGTTGAGTAGGGGTACCGTCCTGCACCCAGCCTTGCATGTGGATTAGGGTCACCCGCAGAAGATACCGCATGGCGCCAGACTCTGATGACTTCCTTTTTATATTTAATATCATTGCGTGTGTGTGGATTGTAATCCTCGCGATAGTGGCGCTTCTCTGCTCTCTACCGCGTAGAGTTGTACGGTAATGAACCATCTAATGTAATAAATGTGTCATCAGCCTCCTGGGACTGATGTTTGTAACACATTTAAGTCTTCTCTTATGAGGGGACGCTTCAGTCCCACTCGTCAGTGCCTTCTTCTACTCTCTTGCAGCTGGGCTCCACATGTCAGCCTCCACGGGATCTTCTGCGTCGGCTCGAGTGATCCAGAGTGGCCTTGTGCCCATGTGGTCGTTCGTGTGCATGCGGGCGCGCTCGAGCCCGTGCGGCGACGGCGGCCAAGCGGACGGTGGTGTGCAGTGCAGAACAAGGCAGCGAGGCTCAGCGGCGGCCCGACGGCGAGGTCCGGCGGCGGCCCGACGGCGAGGTCCGGCGGCGGAGCGGGGTGGCGACGGGTTCCAACTCCGGTGAGGACAGGGCAGGTGCTCGGCTAGGTCAGGAACACGGCGGCGGCACGGCGTGTCCACGCGGCCAGCGCATAGGGCAGGGCCACGGCGAGGCAGAGAACGGGTCGAGGCAGGGCAGCGGGGTCTCCAGGCGACGATGGCGGCGCCAGCATCTGCGTGCGTGTGCGTGGGATTATGCGTCACGGTTCGCCGATGAAGCCAAGGGGGTCAAGGTGGATGGCATGCTCGGCGGCGAGGCAGAGCAGGACAGGGCAAGGCTCGTCGGCGCAGCGGCTTGGGCGACGCGAGGCCGGGAAATGATGGCGGCGAGGCACACGGACAGCAACGGCGAAGCTACGAGGTCCAGGCGGTGGCCAAAAGGGGCAAGGCAAGGCCAAGGCGGGGCCGGGCACGGCGAACGTGCGGGCAGCGCGTGCGCGGGACAAGGCCGGCACGACGGCGCAAAGGAAGGTGAAGGGGGCTACGGGTCACGGCGGTGCGGGCTCCTGCAAGAAAGGCACACAAGGGGATTGGGGTGGTCCTAGGGCTGGCTACAAGGTTCATCGGCGGCAGAGGCAACACCGGCAGCACACAAGGGGAAGGCGAGGAGCGGTGGAACGGCGGCCTACCTCTCGGATTGGGGAAGAACACGACGACGAAGAGGCGAGGTGAGGCCGTGGCGATTCGATGCCGTGCAGGCAGCGCAGGATCGTCGGTGTAGTTGATCGTGGGCGCCAGCTCGGCGACGTGCTCCAGCAGCGGCGGCGTTCTTCTCCTCCTGGCGCTCCTCTCCTCCTCCTTCCTCTCTTCTTCTTCCTCCTCTTCGAGTTCTCCTCTTCTCCTCTCCCTTGCTCTGTTTCTCTGGCGGCGGCGGTAGGAAGGGAAAATTCCCCTAGCTCTAGGGTTTGGGGAGCGGCAGCCACGGGTTTTATAGGGAGCGCCGGCTAGGTTTGGAGCTCGCAGTGGGTCCGGACGCCGAGGGCGTCGATAGGACGCGCGCGCCGGGGCTGGGACGCGTGGCGGCATCCGAGGCTCGCGCGGCAGGGACTTGGCGGGCAAGCAAGGGGACAGGGCAGGCGGCCTTTTCAGCTGGCATCGCGGCACGGCGACCGGGTGGTTGTGGATCCTTGTTGTGAGGTGAGGACGGTGGTGTGCCGCGCGCGTGAGGGCGCAGTTGAGGCTGCGGCGGCGTCATCCACTCAGCGCGAGGAAGAGAAACAAGGGAGGTGATGGGAAAGCTGCCCGGTGGGGTAGAGCTGTCAGCGAAAGCGGGTTGAGGAAGAAGGTGAGGCGGCTGGCGCTCGCGAGCTGGGCCGGGCGAGCGGCTCGGGCTGGCGGCAGGCCATGCGGGTGGTGGTGGCGTGGCTATCGGGCCGGAGGCGCGCGTGTGTGTTGGGCTGGCCTGATGGCGGTTACTGTAGCTCGAGCACTGTAGCACGTCGGGTACTGTAGCGTCGCGTCACTGTTCATCCGCGGGAATTGTCCCATACTGAAAGTTGGTTGAGAGCCAGACCAATTTAAATACCGAGTCACGGGAAGCTAATTAATTCCGGATCGATCCTTTTTGCGCGAAGCGAGGACGAAAGCGCAAGAGGATTAATTAGTAGGTGTGGTTTACTCAACTTGAAGAGTAGATCTTAGCCGTTATCCCGGGCCGGGTCGTTACAGTGGTATCAGAGCCGACTCTCGCGGTTTCACGCCATATACGGGCAGAAGTGCGCGGACATGAGCACGGGCGCGTGGTCGCAGATGCCACCGGCATGTGGACGGGCGCGTGTGGGCGCAGATGCGCGGGCATCGAGGATGCGCCGGCACTGGACGCACGGACGTGGCACAGGGACCGTTGGCACTGGACGCACGGACGTGGCACATGGGACCGTTAGCACTAGACGTATGGGACGTGGCTAAGAGAGGAGATCCTGGTATTTAGGTTGGTCTGGTACTCGACGAGGACGTCGAGTCCTAAGGGGGGATGATTGTAACAGCCCAGGGGAACAGTGTCGGGCCGGGTACTGTAGCAAGACGGGTACTGTAGCTAGAGTACTGTAGCCGAATTGGCCCGGGCCTGATGGCGGTTACTGTAGCTCGAGCACTGTAGCACGTCGGGTACTGTAGCGTCGCGGCACTGTTCATCCGCGGGGATTGTCCCATACTGAAAGTTGGTTGAGAGCCAGACCAATTTAAATACCGAGTCACGGGAAGCTAATTAATTCCGGATCGATCTTTTTTGCGCGAAGCGAGGACGAAAACGCAAGAGGATTAATTAGTAGGTGTGGTTTACTCAACTTGAAGAGTAGATCTTAGCCGTTATCCCGGGCCGGGTCGTTACAGTGACGGGCTGGCGGGGTTAGCAGGCCGGGTTGGGTAGGTTAGGAGGTTTGGGTCCAGCTAGAGTTAGGGGTTTGTTAGCTTTTGTATTTTATTTGAATGGCCCTTTCAAATAAAATACCACACAATTCAAACAAAAGGAATCCAAATCAAATGGAAGCAAGGTAGATTCAATTAAACTCCAACTCCAAATGAATCACACTAGCAATTAATTATCCTTATTTCAAAACAAATTTTAATTTACTAAGAATTTAGAAGGGATGAATTCTTACTTAAGTGCATTTATCTACAACATTCCCACAAAAATTTTGAAATTCACATTTTTGGAGAATATAACATTCCGTAAAAATACAGGATGTTACAGTCTCCCCCCTCACAAGAATCTCGTCCCCGAGATTAAAGGCTTCCTAGGGCTTCGTAAAAGGTGAAAGGTCACTGTCACTGTCGGTTCCACAGATCTAGCAAGTTGATCGTGGGTCCCCTTCTTTTGTCCATATTTGTGTCTTGTATTTTCTTCGGAATTCCTGAGTTGAGTACTTGATTCTCCCACGAAACTTGGGGAGCGTACGATACGCCCCAGTTATTTGTGAAGTAGCCTCTCTCGAAGGTTCTCTTGTTGATTTCTGTTTGGCCAGGTATCCAAGTTCGTATCCTTATACCAACTGAGTCTCGTTACTTCCATCTGAGTACGAATTAGGCATTAGCCAGAATCTGGTTTCAAAGGTCTGACTTCCATAATGATCCTGTACTTCTTGGATATCCATGGTTAGTCTGACACCAACTGAAGTCCTCTGCAATCTCGGGGAAATAAGAAAAAAGTCCAATTTTGGAAGATTGGAAAAAAAAATTCGACTAAAAGTCTATCTGAATCAATTGTTCATATTGGATAGGCGGGGAGGAAGATCTCAAAGTATGGGGCAAAGGATCAAGCGCTTTTACTTTGCTTTGTCACCCGGGATCCACCACAGGTTGGGTTCGAAGGGATCCTCCAATTGAAAACGATAACAGAATGCATAAGTCATTAGAAGGAATTCTAATAAACAAATAGATATAGTATACCACCTAACGATTTTATTTCCTTTCAAAAAGAAATCAATTCCGTAATGATAAGACGGAAAAAAAGAAAAAAATAAAAAGGAAGTGTGCAAAAAATGACAAGAAGATATTGGAAACCTAAATGGTTTCAATTTCAACCAATCTGTAGTTGATAGCCAAGGTCGCGTTATTAATACTTTGGCTGATATCATCAACCGTGCTAATCTTGGTATGGAGGTAATGCATGGATGTAATGCTCACAACTTCCCTCTAGACCTAGCTGCTCTTGAAGTTCCATCTCTTAATTGATAAGGTTTTTCTACTAACATAGACCATAAGGGAATTTTCATATACACCAGGACTATAATATCAGATTGGGGAGGAAGGTCAGAATTAGCAATTAATAAAAAAGAAAGGACGATACTCCTCCGATGCGAAAGTAATTATGCATCATTCGCATACCTGTAGCAGTTTCAAATAGATCATATATCAATTCTCTCTCTCTCTAAAAATGTAGAAAAAAGGAGTTTGTGTCGTTTTAGCTGGTTGTGACCAAGAAACCACCGGCTTTGCTTGGTGGGCTGGGAATGCCATACTTATCAATTTGTTCGGTAAACTACTTGGAGCTCATGTAGCCCATGCCGGATTAATTGTATTCTGGGCCGGAGCAATGAACCTATTTGAAGTGGCCCAGATATTGATAGTAACCTAATAAAATAAAAATCAAGTAAACATTCTTTTTCCTTAGTTTAAATATTGTATCCTTTTTATTTAAGATCCCCTTTTCTCCATCTCATTTCTACTTCTACTGCTTATTTGGATGTCTATGTGACCCATAGAAAGTAGGTCATATAATACATACATACATAATTGTATGTATAACTATAACTATAAGAAAAAGGAAGGGAAATTTGATAAGATAAGAAGAATATTGGGTTATACATATGGAAAAGCAAAAGTCAAAAAGAATAAAAAAATAGAATAGAGGGAGTTTCGAATCCAATCAAAAAACCTATTTTGGTCTTAGTATGGATAAGGGATCCTCCTATGTTATATTATCCCACTATCAACCATAAATTGATTTGATAGATCCAATATTCATAATATTGAATTGATTCAGTATTATCAGAATGCAAGTCCTCCCCTTAAATTTACAGGATACCCCTTCTTCCTCTCTATGGGATTACATCCCGAGTTATTGTGAAAAAAATAAAGAGATTATGGAAGTCAATATTCTCGCATTTGTTCCTACTGCATTGTTCATTCTAGTTCCTACTGCCTTTTTACTTATTATTTATGTAAAAATAGCCAGCCAAAATTAGAATTAAGAAAATTTTGTCGTTATTGTCGCAAGCATACGACTCATAATGAAATAAAGAAATAGGAGCATCGTGTGTTCAATTTTTCCAAAAAATAGAAAGAGTAAGAACTTCTTATTGAATATATAGAACATAGATGGAATAAAAAATACAAATCAACTCATCTGATTTTAGGTAGATATTATTTCATATGTATAGAAGGTTTATATTTCTATATATTGTATATGAATCAAATAATATATGGATCAAAGAAAGACTACTTCTGGATACAAAATTAATAAAATAAAGAAATCCATTTTTTTCAAATTTTTAAATAAGAAATAAATCATGTATATATCTAAACAACCTTTTCATAAATTTAAGCAGCCCTTTCATAAATCCAAACTAAATGCTACAAAAAATAGGACTAAGAAAGAGGCAAATTGTGTCTAAATAATTAATAGTAGCGACCCTCTTCTACATTTTTATTCATTTAATTTTTCAATTAACTCAATGTTCGTTCCCCGACAGGTTCTACCATAGAGGACAACGATAGACAATAACTCCCCCCCCCCCCGAACATCGTACTATGCTCTCCAAAGAGCAACTCTTCTCAAAATCTCAACAAGTTTAGTTCAGACATAGCTGCCTTCTTTTTGGGAGTGAAGCAATGTCAAACCAAAATACCCAATAAGCATAAGCATTAGCAAGGGTTTCAATGCGGACTTTGATGGGGATCAAATGGCTGTTCATCTATCTTTATCCTTGGAAGCTCAGGCGGAAGCCTGTTTACTTGTGTTTTCTCATATGAATCTCTTGTCTCCCGCTCGTCTTCTTTCCTTGCTCTTTTCTATCGGTAGAGTCCTTCCGCACCAATACCACTGTTTGCAGTATTCACCTAGGATTCCATCTCTTCACTGTCCGTAGGTTGTTGCCTTTTGCTTCCCCATCTCTTCTAAGAGAAAAAGACCCAACTCAAGCTTCAATCAGACAATCACCGTGATTCTCGATCATCGCCTCCACCTCTCCTTGCTTGTCATAGCGCACGGTGCTCACTGAGAAGTGAGCAACTATGAATCACCGATACTTCACTAACCCAGCCGTACTCGTATCCGATACTTCGATACTTCGATACTCCGATACTCTCTCTATACTACAACTATGTCATTTTATAAACTCACGTATCACCGTATCGCCGTACCAGTATCGCGTATCGGTGATACATAGGTGAGCAAGCACCATCCCCAACAAAGACTGCCCATGGCCCTGGCCGGGTCGCTACTTCTTCCCTGGGTGGAAGGTTTAGTCGGCAAGGCGGCCGACGTGCTCGTCCAGAGGGTCACCGGCATGTGGGGCATCGAAAGCTATCGCCGCAAGCTGGAGGACCAACTGGTGTACATGCTGTCCCTTCTAGCCGTCGCCGAGGAGAAGGCCGAGGCCAAGATGGAGGCCGGCCGTGCTGTCAAGGCGTGGATGAAGAAGCTCAAGACTGCCGCGTACGAGGCTGACGACGTCCTCGATGCCTTCCAATACGAGGCTCTGCGCCACGAGGTTCAGGCTAGCGAGTCCGCATCACGAAAGGTACTCTACTTCTCTAAACATTATATGTTCCTCGCACTTGGGCTTTATCGTAATAATTTGCTTTTTTCTTCGGACAGAATTTGTTCAATGTTGAGCTAATTTGGGGCAAAGTGTGAAACCTGCTCCAAGACTGGTTCAGCCTATGTTCAAGAGTGCTGTGCGCATGTGGTGGAAGAAGTGAAACACATCTGCTCAACTGTAGCAGTTGAGCAGGAGACTGCTCAGATAATTGCTGAAGAAGTGCAGAGCTCCAATCTGTGGCAGAAGATGAAATGGTAGAAGACTGAAGCTGAAGTAAGACACAAAGAAGAGGACCGAAGGAAAACAGAGTGCATCATTTTTGAGCTTTTGTTGTTCTTTTTTTTTGATACGTGTCCCATACGGTAGCTGTATGCATGCTGATTGCTGAGGGTGACGTAGCTGAACCCAAACTCGCCGTGGATGAGCTGCTCTGAAAACTCAGTTTGGTAACACTGGGACATTGCGATGGCTCCGGCTCAGCTCGTTGTCAAAAGTAGGAAATACTCTCATTGTTTGCATGGTTGTACATATATCGGAAGCAACGAAAATCATGTTCTGACCATTTCTATATGTTAAAGACCCACCGCTCCGAGCCTTCTCATTGGGCCACCATAGCAAAAATAATTTCGTCCGTTTGATCTGCATCCTTCGGTGACTATCTCCTCCGCTAGTTCTCCGGCTGCCGTAAAAAAAATCTCCTTTCGCGAAGCATCCGATAGGCCGCCACTACCGTGGTTGCAGCCGGAACTGCCGTGCCGGCGACACCCGCGGGACGCCGGCCCTCTGCTCGAGCGCGGGGGCCGCAGCTGCCTCCACTACCGCTGCTGGAGCTGCAAGCGGCGGCCGCAGGATCCGCAGCCGCAACTGCATCGAGCGCCCACTGGCCGTCGGCCCTTCCATGCGCGGCCCGCCACCCGCTGCCTGCCGTCCACATGCGTCCCGCTGTTGCCTCCAATGCTAGCGTCCCAATGCGTTAGAGGGAGAGGGTAGGCGAGACGTCACCTGTCCGCTACCGCTGCCGCAGCTGCATCCGCCCCCGCACCCGCAGGCCACTGTCCGCGTGCAATCTGCTACCCGCCGGTCAACACTTGTTGCCTACCTGCTTTGCTTGTGCTGCCAGTGCCACCAACGCTACCGTGCCACTGCGTCATCTCTTCATGTCGAAGGTGCAGTGATGGCAATAGAGACCGCTCCACCTATCGCTCATTCTGTGATTTTAGTTGCTGCAGCCCCATTACTTGCGAACTAAGGGTTCTTAAACCTTCTAAACTCTATGGTCTTAAGCTTGCAACTGAATTCATTAGATCTAGATTTAATTTGGTTTCCTTATAATGTTTGAACCGCGCTAGATGTTCCTTTCATTCTTCCTCTTTTTCTGTCCTTTTCTCTTTGCAGCATTATGTTACTGTTATGTGTCTCCCCTTTTACCTATAACATTTCTAAATTGTTTCAAAAAAAGAACTATGAAGGAACAACAAAAAGCAAGGCAACAAATCAGCTTTCCACAAGCAGGGAAGGTACTGGCCAGGTATGTTTTCTCAAATTCAATCGTTATAACATGAAATATATTCAGAAAATATAATCTGTCTGCTTCCTGTCAATAGGATGAAACTTTAGATCATGTTTCTGATTTAGATGACACAAGGAAGAAAAACATCTCATTAGAAGGTGATTCATCACTTCATATTGGAACCAAAAGGTGCTAATCATCATCATCTGCAATTTTCATTTAAAATATGATAGAATAATTTTCTGAAGTCATCTAAACTGAAAGAAACTTCAATACAGATTCCTAATCGAAGAAAATCCACAGCATCTAAGAAAAGCAAGCCATCTAAGAGTCCCCACGACTCCAAAAAAACTACTAACACAATCATTTAATTGTTCATGTAACAATACATCTGTTGACATCGTATGTGCAGTAAATAGGGAATTCAAAAAAAGAATTCTATTTATGTTATCGAAACTAATTATCTCTTCTCAATAATAATTACAGGCACCAAGATGGCACCAAAAGGAACAACTTTGGATTTATTAATTTGACTTACCTGTTTACAATAAACATATGATTACTTCTATTCATATCTGCACAGAACATTACAATGCCCTTTTGTACTAATTCTATAAGTACAAGGCAAAAGGGAAATAAGAAGATCATCATATCTACATTCTGTTATAAAAATGTGCACCAAAGCATCATTGGAGAATCTGGTAAATCTTAATAACACTCAGTTTTGTCTTATCATAATACAACATAGGTGGTTGTAAGAATGTTCCTAATATTATTTTCTAATGGCTTTTCAGGAATCCAGTCATCACTATATTTGAAACCTACTTCTTGAAGTCAACCTGCATTTCTAGAACCGAACCTGGCAGGCCTCATCTTCTGAAAGTCAAGGCGTTATCTATTTAATTGTGGTTACATTTGATATGAAATTAAACTCTGCTTCTGCAAGTCAAAGACTTCCTTTCCAATGTTGACTATTATAATAATAAAGGATGGCAACCAAGATGACAATTCCTTTCCGATGTTCTTATTCTCATTTTGATTTTCTTTTTCTTCTGTTTTGCTTCATCTTTTATTTGTTCTTTTAGTTACTCCTTGATAAAAGACTTCCTTAAATTTAAATGTAGAACTCTGCTTCTGCAAGTCATATAGTTTTTGGCAGGAATGACACACACACTTCCAGAAGTAGGAATGGCAGTACTCTTCTGCTTGAGTTCTTAACTGCTTTCTCGCTTAGTATTTCCAAACAAAATCTCAGCTAACAATGTATAGAAAGGCTTTTATGTGAAATGCATAGGGAGGTATGCCATGAATATCTATTGTCACTTGAACTTTCCTGCATCTAGTAGTTTGATCTGCCTAAAACTATCTATATGTATGTAACTGAACTTCCAGTGCACTGTAAAAATGCTGAATGTCGCTTACTTATAACTACTCATGTAATATATGTGCATGTCCTTGCTATGAAACCTCTCCATAGCTTAACCCTCTTACTGTTCCCTCATGGTCAGCTGATTCCTAAACCTTTATGTACATATATATCAATAATTTGCATACTTCTTCAGTATGCAATGCGATGTAACAGATGCTGGCTCCAATTGCCTTTGCCAATTATCATGCAACTCCACATAGACAAGTTTTTTTAAAAAAAATTGCTGCTATATACGTATGTATATTTCGAGCTTCACAGATGTTAAACGCATTTACTCTTAAACTTTGCTTATATCATTAAAAAAATGACATGAGGGTGCGCCAAGGCACGTGCAAAGTACTCGTTCAGTGTTAAAGGAACTGTGAAAGAATTGGCCCTGTTTAGTTGCCTTCAAAATTTCAAAACTTTACAAAATTCCCTGTCACATCGAATTTTTCTACGCATGCATGAAATATTAAATATAGTTAAACAAAATAACTAATTACACAGTTTAACTATAATTTGCAAGACGAATCTTTTGAGCCTAGTTAACCCATGGCGGGACAATAATTATCAAATACAAACAAAAATGCTACAATGCTTTACACCCAAAACTTTATACATCTAAACAAGGCCTGAGACTGAGAACAATGTCTGCACGAAGGGAACCTGTATGAACGTCCACAACTCTACATGAATGAATAACTGTAACTGGTTAGATTTTTGCCCCTCCAAGACTGATCACATCCACGCCGCTCCTCTCTTTTTTTTTTGACGCCGCCGCTCCTCTCTTGTGCGCGCGTGTCTCTATTGGTCAAAGGCTAGCTGCTGTTCGGACCACTAGAACATTTAGTGCGCTTTGCGCGCCCTAGCATGACTACAATAAATTTTAACAATATAAATGAGTTAAAGAGCATCTACCTGAAATTTTGTTCAAAAAGTATGTAAAAAATTATATCAGGTATCCCTAATATAGCGTGCTTTGCTAAGCCTATGCTTCCCTTTTCTTATTCTCAAATAGTCAATTTATTACAAATATTTTAAGTAGCATCTGGTAAAAACTTTGACGGAGTTATGATGATGAATAGAAGCTCAGACGATCAGCTATTAATTATACAAAATAAAGTTGCATGTTCCCAATTAACATCTACACTATATTAGTGATTAGTGATAAGAATATAACAAATCTTGTTCTCTTCTATTTATTTTCTTCTTTTGTTTATTTCTCTTGCTTTTTCTTCTCTTTCCTATTTCTTTCCTTCTATTTCTATTTCCCTTCTTTTTCCCAATCCTTTGTATCTATTTTTTTATCTATTCTCTCTCTTTCTTTCTTTCCTCATTATAAATCTCATGTATATGTTGTCAGTCGAAACCCACCGGCGAGCAGCGACGGGCAACACGAAGAGCCGGGAGGTCGCCGGGGCGCTGGCAGGCACTGCTCCCTCGTCGACGGCCCGCAATTCCGTCACGCGCCCGGAGAATGTGTGGAAAGCCGAGCGTGCCATCTGACCTATACCCCATCAGGAGGGTGCGAACGTGCTCCGAACAGTTTCCTGCGTACAAAGACACGTGTAAATGTAAGTCCGAGGCGTGGTCGGCTCCCCGGGACGACTCTTGCATCGGCTTTAAAGAGCCGATCGAGTCCCGGTGTCAGATTGGATCTGAATCTATCCAGATATTGATGAATAAAGCAAATAACTAAGAAACTGCTTCAATTAAATCTAATTAATCTAATCCACGATGGTAACAGCTTCACTGCTAGATCGGAACATCCTACACGTGACTAGGCCTAATGAACGTAACAGACAACTAAACCGTAACCCAAAACAGAGGCCTAAGAACTAGCAAGAGCCGAATCCCGGAACAATCCATATCAAGGCCAAGATAAAGCATCTATTACACCACCGGATCATCCAATCCGTTTGCAAGGCCTAACCTAACGATATTACACAAACTCTTAAGATAAGAGCAAACCACAACAGATTAGATCTACTAAACATAAAAGAAGCAGGGTGCTGGCTCTGTGCAACTAATTCTATGCGACAAGAACTAGCATAAGATTGAAACGTGACTACACAGAGACAACATGATATTCGTAGATGATAAGCAACGAAGCACAATGGATCTGCTAAAAGTCAAGCTATGAACATCAAGATAACTAGCATTACTCGCCATAAAAAATGCTTCAGTACGAGTAATACCAAGGTAAAAGCAAGAACAATGTTGCCCTGATCGCAAGAAGCGATCAGGGCAGCATGGCACTTACTTGGATGAAACCCTAGGATTAGGTGTGGCGATGCGCCGAGAGTTGTTGTTTGCGAAACGTGATGACGCTCTCCTTTACGAATAACAAATGGTACATATTTATAGTCTGGAGACTTGGGAAACAATCTAAACTAATCTTGTCCCGATCGGACTCTATCTATAATCTTAAACTAAATCTAAGGATACATGGCCCATGTGGCCCAGATGCTCACGCAGGAGCCGATTTACAAGTCTTCTTCAATCTTCTGCTTTAAGCCCATCTTGCTTTCGGCCCATAAATTAATCCTATTAATTTATGGCAATAACATATGCCCCCTGGTTTTGGCAATGATAGTTCCAAAACCAATCCATTGCTTCATCTTCCCGTTAATGCTCATTAAACGCACTGCAACCACCAAAGAAGACGCAACGTCTCTACAACTGGCTCCTCGTAGAACGTGAAAACTGCCGATCCATCTTCCATCTTTTCACTATTTAATCTCGCCCCGAATCGGCTCTTCTTCACAGCAAAAACTTCTTCTTCCTCCCAAGCCAGTAGCACAGAAACCCCAATCCTTCCATAGCCATGGCCATCTCTTCCTCCTCCGACTCCAACTCCTTTGGAGACTCTTCTTCCTCTTCTTCTCCTTCTTCCCCTCTCCCTGCTTCTTCCATCGACTCCATTCCGGAGAGTCGGGAGTCGACGCCGGAGTGGGACCCAACCGCAGCGTATGAAGCGCTGGCTCCTCTGCACTGGGATGCAGAGGAGTTTGACTTCGGGGTCGTCTCCGAGGAGGACGAGCCCATGACTGAAGGAGAAGACCTCCGGCTCCTCTTCCAAGAGGAGTCGGAGAGCGGCGAGGAAGAAGACCCCTCTTCGAACGGAGTCGACTCCTCCTCGGAAGAGGAGATCGACTCCCCCTCCGATGACGACGAGCCGATGGGCGGCAAGCCCTTTCGGTTCCTCGGGTCCTCCGAGGAGGATAGCGAGGAAGAGAAGACCGGCGACGGCGACGGCTGGAGCGACTTCGGGTCTGAAGGCGGCAGCAGCGCCTTCAGCAGCGATGATGACGACGACGACGGCAGCGACGACGACGGCAGCGGGGATGCGCAAGCCCGAAGCCCTAAGCGTCATAGGTACTAGGTACCTACGAACTATAGTAGTAGCCTCGTAGGGGTAGGATCACAAAGCCGAAGGATTAATTCCTTTGTAACAATCGGCTTTCCTTGTAATGAACTCAACTTCCCTTTAATTTCGTGTGTTCGATATTTACTTTCCAAAAAGCCGATGGCAACGCATCAGGCTTCTATAAATATCCAAGAGCCGACGGAATTCAAACTAGAAGCAACCCGCAGAAGAATAGAGTAATACTTCCTGCCTGAACCGAACTCGATGAACTCTCGAATCCGAGCGCAATTCGAAAAACAAGCTCTACAAATTCGAGCAAGAACTCTCCAAGCAGCCGGAATTCGAATCAGAACCCATAGCAACCAAACCTTAAGTCAACGGATCTTGGACCATGGCAGATTCTGCAGCTCATACGACAAGCTCTGCAATCAATGATGCGGCAATCCACGACCTGAAGGTAATATTCGGCCTAATCCTTTAGTTTTCTTCAGCTTACCAAGCCTCTGAAACTGAAACTCTGAAACATGACACCATACGCATATTTCTGAATTTCTGAACTTCAGGTGTCAGACATCCTTCTGCCGCATCCCTCTAATCCAAAATCTTTCTGTCTTGGCCCACAAACCCATGAAAACACCATATATTTGATCTCTTGTGAAGCAAATAGGATACCTTTTGTGAGTCAAAACATCGATCTGAACCTCTGGGCCGACTGCTTAAGAGCCTGACCCAATCCTCCTGAGAGCTGGATCACATGGTACAACAGAGTAGCAAAAGCTCATATGCCCTTGTGACAGGATTTGAACATAGCCGATGCACTTAGCTTATCAATGTCACCCCTTGACAAAGATGAAAATCTTCTGAAATCCATCGGCTATTTTTGGTCTGATGCCCTGAATTATTTCCTCTTTGGTCATGGACCCATGACCCCTACCCTGCTGGATGTCACCATGATCACTGGCCTAGACATTAGCTCTCCTAATCCTACTGCCCACAAAATGGCAGAAGTCCCCTTCAAACTTTCTTCCAAGGTCAACTGCACAAACTGGGGCACTTACATGAACCAGCACATGAAAACAAATGGTCCAGTGACTGAGAAGGAACACACAGCCTTCTTAAATCTTTGGTTAGAGCACTTCATCTTCTGCGGTCCTTCTTTAGCTCCAACAGAACTATCTTCCCTTGGCCTACCACCTGGCCCATGGCAATCACACCGGCCTTGGCAAACTCTTCCTTGGAGAAACTTACAGATATCTACATTTGATGACATCTAACCTGCTTAATCACAAGAAACTGAGAACTGGAGGCCCTTGGTGGTTTATTCAGTTGTGGGCACAACTGTACTTCCAGCACCATATTCCCAACTTCCAAGGCCTGACCAAGAACTCTTTCCCTGATGAGAGTGGAAAACCAATTAGATGTACTAGTTACGGCCAAGCTTTATTCAGCCTTCCTGGCAGTAAATTAAATTCATCAGATGCAGCAAACTGGTTCAGAGTTTTCTACAAAGGACTAGATAATCCCCTCTACTTCCCATTCACTGAATCTGAATCCTTCGAAAACCCAACTGCCTTCAGATTAGATAACTTTGCCGATGATGACAGCACTCGGCATTTGTATTCTTTGATGATTCGACCTGGCTTCCTCCCTGTTGGCATCAGCACCTCTAATAGAATCATCAAGCCAGGTTATGAATCTTACCAACCAATTATAGCAGCTCGGCAATTTGGCCTAGGACAGGTCCCTCCCCACTTCCATATTCACCACTTGGTGGAGAGCAGAGCTGATCTGCCTGATGGTCTCACTAGCTCAAGATGTTACAGCATGTTTGATAATCTCCACATTCCAATACCAGCCGATCTGTCCTTCACCTCTTCATCAATCGAACTTGATACTTGGTGGAACATGTGGAAAACTCATGTCTTCAGAAAAGCTCTAGGTCCTCGACTGCAGCAAATCGATCTTGAATATGTAATCCCCGAGGAAGAGGTACTGAATTTATGCATTTTTCTCTCTCCAAATCATCCATCCTTCCATTTGTCTAATTCTAACTCACCCTGTTTGCAGCAACAAGATGGTCCAGATCCTATGACCATCAACGGGGAGCCATTCCACTTTCTTCCGATTGCTCCTAATGTACTCTTCTGCAAAGGATCACCAATAATGAAGAAAGTGATAATGACTGTTTAGCCAGACTTACTTCAGTCGGCTTCCAAACGAAGACAAACTTCTGCAAGTGTTGCCCCCGAGTCTTGACCAAGAAAAGGAAGATGATCACGAGGCGAGTGATCAAGAAACCAGTACCAGCTTCTCCGAGTCCATCAGAGTCCAACACCAACCAGGTAACTTATCATTCAAAAACTTCTTCTTTATTTCGTACACATGCACTCTGGTTGACTGTAATTCTATTTCCAGGATGCAGCTGAAGAAATCCCCAATGCAGAAAGCCAAGTACAACATGGGATGACTGCTACTCCTGATGCACTGACGGAGACAAACGAAGAACAAACCGATGCAGTAGATGTTCTTGACGTCAACACCAGCTCTAACAGGACAGTTGCTCTTGAACCGTCCAACACTTCTTCTTCAGAACAGGTAACATTCCAAAACCAATTCTGAACCAGCCAATAACTCCATAAATGCATCTTGCTCTAACCCCAGATATATCCATAGAGCTTTGACATTTCAGGTTTGCTTTCCTTTGACCCTGCATCAATGGGTCTGACTGTCCCTGGAGCAGAGACATCATCTTTGGAGCAATCGGCTAACTTAGCACATCAGGTTCAACTCATCAAGGATATACTATCTGCTCCAATCACTGCTCTGGTTGATGATTCCAGCAAGATAAAGAACATCTTCGAGCAAATAGAATCCCAACTCCCGGAGCCATTGCAAATCAAACTCTGGCCAGCCAGCAACCTTCCATTCTTTCGGATAGAAGTGAATAAAGCACAACAAAGGATGGACGCACGTCGCTCTCAAGCTTCTCTGAAAGCCGACATTACCCAAAAGTGCAAGGCCCTTAACCAGAAGAAGGCAACTCTAGATATCAAAGCTGATGTGTCTGCCAACATGAACCGACTCAACCTCCTGAAGAAAGAATTGGCGGAACTCGAAGAAAAGGTCCGCACCACCAAGGAACTCATCCAGGCCGAGGAAGCTTCCATTGCAAACTTCAGACAAGAAACCCAGGAAATAGCCGAGCAGATACAAGCAGAGTTTGCAGAAATAAGCACCTTGAGTCGGCATATAGTAACAGGCAATGACAAGGATGACGAAGCAATTATAGCACGAGCAGACGCCGTCCGTACTGAAGCCATACATGCCATAGAAGAATTCCTGAACCAGTAGATAGGCTCGAGAAACAATTAGTACTACCTGTTAACCTGAAACTTGTAACTATTTTAAAAACATCTTAAGTCGATGGTTAGACATCGGCTGTCTTGCTTTTATATATATTTTACTAGCCAACTCAACGTGTTGGCCCCTTCTCTTTTTCTTTTTTTTTACTGGCCAACTCAACGTGTTGGCCTGTCATCATTTTTTTTGCTGGCCAACTCAACGTGTTGGCCTTTCATGATATTTTTTTTTTGCGGCCAACTCAACGTGTTGGCCTGTCATGATTACAGCCAGATGGATCTCATCGGCTCTTGTTACTCGCTTTCCCACATGCTCGGGAAATACTTCTTGAGGTATTGACCATTGACAGCGACAGACTTGACACCGTCCAATTCCTCGAGCATGTATGCATTCCCAGGCAAAACCTGATCAACCTTGTATGGCCCGTGCCAAGTTGGAGACCATTTACCAAACTTTTTATCTTTAGTTCCCAACGACAATACTACCTCCCAAACCAAGTCTCCCACCTGGAAATCCTTAGGCTTGACCTTCTTGTTGTATGCACGAGCAACTTTAGCCTTATTTTCCTTGATCTTCTCCAGCGACCAAAGCCTTAGCTCTGTCAGATCCTCCACGTTGTCATTCATCAAGGCTACATATTGTTCGGTTGATAGATCATTCTGAAACTCAACACGCCTTGATCTAGCCATGATTTCCCATGGTAGCACAGCATCCTGGCCGTAGACTAGATGGTACGGCGATGTCTTGGTGGACCCATGACATGAAATACGATATGCCCACAAGGCTTCTGATAACACCTCATGCCAGCGCCTAAGATATTCATCGATCTTTCTCTTTATGAGCTTGATGAGGCTCTGGTTGGATGCTTCAGCCTGTCCATTAGCTTGGGCATAATATGGAGATGATCTGATCAGCTTAATCCCTATGTCATCGGCAAACTTTTTGAATTCCTCTGATATAAAGACCGATCCTCCATCTGTCGTGATGGTCTGAGGGATCCCAAATTTGTGGATGATGTGTTCTTTGACAAAGCTGATCACATCTCTCGATCGTACTGACCTCATGGGCGCTGCCTCTACCTACTTTGTGAAATAATCTGTGGCAGCTAAGACCCATTGGTGACCCTTGCTAGACGACGGGTTGATCTGTCCAATCATGTCCATGCCCCAACCTCTGAATGGCCACGGTTTGATGATAGGATTCATCAATGATGCTGGCACTATCTGAATTTTGCCAAACCTCTGACATGCTTGACATCCTTTATAATATTTGAAACAATCTTCCAGCATAGTGGGCCAGTAATAACCCGATCGCCTAATCAGCCACTTCATCTTATGAGCCGATTGGTGAGTACCGCAGGCTCCTTCATGAACCTCATGCAAGCGCCGATTTGACTCTGAAGGTCCCAGACATTTAAGTAGTAGTCCTTCCAAGGTCCTGTAGAACATGTCATCCCCTATCAGAACATACTTCATGGCCTTGAGTCTTGTCCTTCTGGGTGCCCCCCGAGCCGAATCCTTCAAGTAATTGAAGATATCGGCTCTCCAGTGTCCGGGTTCTAGAAACTGAACCTCCACGTCGACTCCATCGGCTGCTTCCCTGTACCCGGAAGCCATCTGTGCCAAGTCATTGGCTTCATTGTTCAGAGTTCGGCGTATCCAGTGGAAATTGATGTACCAAAATTGTGACATCAACTCACGGCACTATGTCCATATCGGAAATAGAGCCTCGCTCTCACATCTATATTCTTCCATGAGCTGAGAAATCACCAACTTTGAATCTCCAAAAATTTCCACGGCTTCTGCACCAGCTTCGAGGAGTAGTTCCATCTCTTTGCGAAAGGCTTCATATTCCACCAAATTATTGGTGCATGGGGCAGTCATTCTGATGGAAAAGGAGTAAGTCGCCCCACGCGGTGAGACCAACAGAATTCCCACATCGCACCCATCATCACAAGCCGATCCGTCAAAAAACATAGCCCAAGCACGAATAAATAATACAGCAATATCAGCGCTGATCCTGTCTGCAACAAGATCCGCCAGTGCTTGTCCCTTGACCGCTTTCGCAGGCTGATACCGAATATCGAACTCTGACAATGCAAACATCCATTTTCCAAGCCGGCCTTTCAGGACAGGAGCCGACAGCATGTGCTTTACGACATCCGATTTGCATATGACAATTGTTTCCGCCGAGAGAAAAATATGGCGAAGCTTTGTACATGTAAAGTATAAGCAAAGACAAAGCTTCTCGATTTCAGGATACCTGGTCTCGGTGTCTAACATGCGCCTACTGAGGTAGAAAACCACCCTCTCATGGCCGTCATGCTTCTGGACTAACACCGAAGCAATGGACGTGTCACCCACGGATAGGTACACATAGAACGGCCTATCTTGCTGAGGAGGAACCAATACTGGAGGCTTTGACAAATATTCCTTGATTTCATCGAAAGCTTGCTGCTGTTCTGCCCTCAGCGAAACTCATCATCGGATTTGATCTTCACTAACCCCATAAATGGTTCGATGCATCCAGACAGATTAGAAATAAATCGCCTGACAAAGTTAATTTTACCGATGAGCTTCTGTAATTCTTTCTTTGTAGTAGGTGGCTTCATCGTCTTTACAGCTTCTTGACTCTTTAGGCCGATCTCGATTCCTCGCTCATGCACCAGGAATCCCAGAAATTGACCGGCCGATACTCCAAAGGCACATTTCTTTGGGTTCATTTTGAGCCCAAACCATCGAGTCCACTCCAACACTTGGCGCAGATCTTCTAGATGCCCCCAACTGATTTGGACTTGACCACGACATCATCAATATAGATCTCTACCAGTTTACCGATGAGATCATGAAAAATATAATTCATGGCACGTTGGTACGTTGCACCAGCATTTTTCAGTCCGAAGGTCATTACCAAGTATTCGAATAAGCCGACTGCGCCTGGTACTCTGAACGCAGTCTTGTTCACATCTTCTGGGGCCACGAAGATCTGGTTGTAACCAGCATTGCCATCCACAAAACTCATCATTTTGTGGTCGGCAGCTGCGTTGATCAATGTTTCTGCAACAGGCATCGGGTATTCGTCCTTTGGTGTTGCTCTGTTGAGATCTCTAAAATCGACGCAAACACACCATTGGCCATCCTTCTTTTGCACCGGTACCACACTAGAGATCCATTCTGCATACCAGCACGGCCTAATGAACCCAGCATCCAGCATCTTCTCCACCTCTTTTTTAACTTCTTCTAGGACTTCGGCCTTCATCTGACGTGCTCGTTGCTGAAACGGCCGAAACCCTTTCTTGAGCAGGAGCCGATGCTCGATGATGCTTCTATCCAGTCCGGGCATCTCCGTGTAGTCCCATGCAAAGCAATCCTGGTACTCTTTCAGTAACGCAATCATCTCCTCTCGCAAAGCCGGATCCAACTTCTTGCTGATAAATGTCGGCCGTGGCTTATCCCTAGGACCGATGTCAACCTCTTCCAAATCATCAGCCGATGTGAACCCGTATCCGAGTTTGCCGTCGTCTGAAAAACCAGCTGCGAACGCAAGCGAGTCTTCATCACCCACAAGATCAGCGGCAAACACAGGGAGATGATAAGAAAAATTATTTGGCCAACTGCCAGAGCAGGCCATCGTGTGTACATGATGTAATAGTTCCGAACCAAAACATGATTTTTCTATTTTTTGGGGCCGATTGCTGGAATCGGCCTCTCTATTTCTATTACATCCCGTAGCATGCCCGGATGTGTTTACTCTGTGAGGCCAGTGGATAAGACCAGCCTCAGTCTGTTTTTTGTCGCCTCGATCCGATCACAGTCTTCCAGGGCAATCCCTAAGATCGGCTCTTGTCCTTCTGCATCCCAGGCGTTCATGTCTGCGAGCGAGACCTCGCTAGAGTCATCTGCACGGACCACCTCCACTTCATCGCCGTCCCATTGGACGAGATACTGATGCATTGTGGAAGGGATACAACAGTTGGCGTGAATCCAATCCCTCCCAAGCAATACCGTGTATGTACTTTTGCTGTTGACGATGAAGAACGAAGTCGGGATCGTCTTGTGGCCCACTATCAACTCCACATTAAGGACCCCCATCGCCTCTGATAGTTGTCTGTTGATGTCATTGAGCATCACATTGGTCTTGATCAGATCGGCAGAAGAACGACCCAATCGGCGCAGCACAGAATACGGCATCAGGTTGACTGCGGCACCAGTGTCGACCAACATCCTGTTCACAGGCTTGCCATTGATGAAGCCCTTGAGATACAATCCCTTTAGGTGCTTGTAGCTTTTCTCCTTGGGCTACACGAAGATGATCGGCTATGGGCCCAGATCCAGTTGTGCGATGGCCGATTCTTCTGGTTAGGGTGCCCGAAATTCCGATGGGAGCACGAACACCATGTTCACATCAGCCGATGGCTTCTCATCAGCTTTTGTCTGCTTGGGGCGCCACTCTTTTCTCGGAGGGCGCTTTTCCTCCCTTCGCGGTTGCCTGACTTGCTCCGCGAGATCCGGACGCGCTTTCCTCAGCACGTCGAGGTACTTTGCTTCTGCCTCTTCCAGATTGCGCAAGCGCTACACCCTACGCTTCTGCGAGCGATTAAGCCCGTCAGGACACCACCGTGGACGATGGTACCTATCTTCTTCTTCTTCTTGCTTGGAATCACCCCTGATCGGCCTCCTCACACGGTCATCATGACGTGTTCTGGGCCCTAAGCGCCGAAACACCGATGTCTCGTCTTGCTGGTGTCCTCGAGGCTTGCACTCCAAGCAATCATCTATAGTAGTCAATCGGCTCATGCCGGAATTCCAACAGTACCTGAAGAACGGGCAATGCCAGTGGTCGCGTATAGCCTGGCGTCTCCCCAGTGTCCTTCCTGAGCGGCGCTCGTACTCGTCCTCCTCCGATTCATATCGGCGGCGCAACTTGTACTGGTACTAGTACTTTTCCAGAAGCCGATTAGAAGCTGGAAGCTTATTGCGGATGTGAAGCACCTGCTCTTCAGTCACATGTTGCTGTTCCAACTTGCGTTCATCCTGCGGCCATTTGCCAGAAACGGCCTCTCTCCTCTGCTTGTCATGGCGGCGCATGGGTCCCACCATGTTGACCTGGAACGCCAAATCCTGGCCCTTGGATCCGAAATCTGACAGCTCCACCATGTTAGCTTATGGGAAGGGCTTTGTGTCAACCTTCATCGTGTGTTGAGCCAGGATTAATCGGCCTTGCTCGATAGCCGATTGTATCTGACGACGTAGCTCCTTGCATTCATCCGTGGAATGAGTGAACGAGTGGTGCCATTTGCAGTACAGTCTTCCCTGCAGCTCCTGGGCCGTTGGTAACTTGTGATTCTCTGGGAGCTTCAGCTGTTTTTCTTTGAGGAGCAGATCAAATATCTGCTCTGCTTTGGTTACGTCGAAGTCGAAGCCCTTCACAAGCCCTTGCTGTTTGACCCACTTGCACGGGACAGGGTTTGCCCCCCCGAGTCCACTCTGCCATGGCCACTTCTTGCTCCTCGCCAGAGTCGTCAGATTCATCTGCCTGGGCCATGTTTACATGGCTCTTGAACTTGTCCTGGTACAGCTCAGGATGGTAATGTTCGTACACTGTGAGCTTCTGCACCAGGTGCGCCAGAGATGTGAACTCCAACTGAAAAGCCGCATCCTTGATCGGCTTAGCAAGTCCCAGGACAGCCAGATCGACTGCCTCCTTCTCTGTGATGCGCGACGAGTAGCATCAGTTCTTGACCTCCCTGAAGCGCTGTATGTACTCTGACACAGTCTCTCCTCGCTTCTACCTGACCTGGGCGAGGTCGGCAATTCTGGCTTCAGCAGTCTTCGAGTGGTACTGGGTATGGAATTGATCTTTGAGCTGCCTCCAAGTTCGAATCGAATCCAGAGCCAGTGATGCATACCATCCAAAAGCCGGGCCTGTAAGGGATTGGCCGAAGAACCGGACCCTCAACGGATCCGACATTGAGATCATCCCAAGCTGCGTTAAGTATCGGCTCACATGCTCGATGGAGCTGGCTCCCTCTAACCCGTTGAACTTGGTGAACTCAGGAAGCCGATACTTGGGTGGCAGTGGGATCAAGTCGTAGTCACTTGGATACGGCTTGGAATAGCCGATCGCTTTCCTCTTGGGCAGGATGCCGAACTGGTCTCTCAGTATTGCACTGACCTGCTCCACACTAAGAACTCCTGGGGCCGATGGCTCAGCACTCGGCCCAGTAGCGTACTTTGCCAGCCACGCTTGTTTCTCCGCGTCTGCTCCAGAAGCTCCTGGGTTTACCATCTGCACCGAGCATGTTGGATTGACGCTATCAGGGATGTAGGCGCACGTGTAGCCGTGCGGAATCTCCTTGGGTGGCTCGGTGAGGAATTGGACTTCTCCAGGATCACCGCCGATCTTGTGGATGACGAAGATCGGCGAACTTTGTGGTTTTGGAGCCGCAAACGAGAACGGCAATACCGGTCTAGAATGCAGTGCAGCTTCCTCTGAGTGACTCCCTAGGGTTGGCCCTGATGGAGAGTACTGGTTCTTGATTATCTCCTGGATGACGCGATGCGCCATGCGCTTGAGTTCGTTCATCAGGCTCTGAGAGTGCCGATGAAGCGCATGGGCCACCATGTAGTTCATCTCCTGACGCAGGGCTCTGGTGCGCTCTTCTGATGGTACAGACAGATCTACATTGTCGAGAGCGCCTTCTGGTGAGAACCCCTTCCACCTGATGCCATGGTTGCGGGTCCTCTCAAAAGAGCCAATGAGATCGGCTTCCGGCAAAGCTTTAATCTCATCATACTTCTTCTTGTGTTCAGGAGAGAGCTCTTCATACGTGACGGGCTTGGGAGCGGGTTCTTGATCTTGAGCTCCAGTCATTGTTGCAGTGGACATTGTTGCCGAGAAGGGTCCCACTGGGCTTGCCAGAATGTGTTGTCAGTCAAAACCCACCGGCGAACAACGACGGGCAACACGAAGAGCCGGGAGGTCGTCGGGGCGCTGGCAGGCACTGCTCCCTCGTCGACGGCCCGCAATTCCGTCACGCGCCCGGAGAATGTGTGGAAAGCCGGCGTGCCACCTGACCTATACCCGATCAGGAGGGTGTGAACGTGCTCCGAACAGTTTCCTGCGTACAAAGACACGTGTAATGTAAGTCCGAGCCGTGGTCGGCTCCCCGGGATGACTCTTGCATCAGCTTTAAAGAGCCGATCGAGTCCCGGTGTCAGATTGGATCTGAATCTATCCAGATATTGATGAATAAAGCAAATAACTAAGAAACTTGCTTCAATTAAATCTAATTAATCTAATCCACGATGGTAACAGCTTCACTGCTAGATCGGAACATCCTACACGTGACTAGACCTAATGAACGTAACAGACAACTAAACCGTAACCCAAAACAGAGGCCTAAGAACTAGCAAGAGCCGATTCCTGTAACAATCCCTATCAACCGCCAAGATAAAGCATCTATTACACCACCGGATCATCCAATCCGTTTGCAAGGCCTAACCTAGCAGATATTACACAAACTCTTAAGATAAGAGCAAACCACAACAGATTAGATCTACTAAACATAAAAGAAGCAGGGTGTTGCCTCTGTGCAACTAATTCTATGCGATAAGAACTAGCATAAGATTGAAACGTGACTGCAGAGAGACAACATGATATTCGTAGATGATAAGCAACGAAGCACAATGGATCTGCTAAAAGTCAAGCTACGAACATCAAGATAACTAGCATTTCTCGCCATAAAAAATGCTTCAGTACGAGTAATACCAAGGTAAAAGCAAGAACAATGTTGCCCTGATCGCAAGAAGTGATCAGGGCAGCATGGCGCTTACTTGGATGAAACCCTAGGATTAGGGGTGGCGATGCGCCGAGAGTTGTTGTTTGCAAAAAGTGATGACGCTCTCCTTTACGAATAACAAAGGGTACATATTTATAGTCCGGAGACTTGGGAAACAATCTAAACTAATCTCGTTCCGATCGGACTCTATCTCTAATCTTAAACTAAATCTAAGGATACATGGCCCATGTGGCCCAGATGCTCACGCAGGAGCCGATTTACAAGTCTTCTTCAATCTTCTGCTTTAAGCCCATCTTGCTTTCAGCCCATAAATTAATCCAGTTAATTTATGGCGATAACAGTATATAATCTTTGTTTGAGTATTGTGACATCCCGGAAAATTTACTAAATAAATCACTCGCTAAATTATTTTCAAAATTATTTCATCGTTGAGCTCAATTAACCCTAAACCCTAATCCCCTCCTAGAGTTTCCGCTGTCCTGACATCCGATTTCAATCGTCGTTCCATCTTTTTCCGCCGCCCGTACCTTCCCACTTTTTCCTCGCCGCCATCTCATCACGCGCCGCCCGGCTTCCTGTCGGCCACACGCGACCGCCCGCCGCGATCGGCGCCGGCGCGATTCCCCTCCCTCTTTCTTTTTCTCTCTCTCTTTTCTTTTCCCTCCCCTTTTCTTTTCCTTTTCTTTTTTCTCTTTCCCTCCTCCTCCTTCTCCTCTCTCCTTCCTATGCTCCCGAGCGCCGTGCATGCCCGCGCACCCCGCCCAGCCCGGACACGCCGCACGCCGCTCCTGCACACGCACCCCACCCCGGCTTCTCCTCTCCTCTCCCGAGCGCTGCAGAGTGGCCCGCTCGCCGCGCCGCCCCTGGCCTGCCCGCGCGCGCGCATGCACGCACGCACGCGGCGCACCGGACCGCGACGCCACGCCACGCCGCAGTCTCCCTCGGCTCACGCTCGCCGCACCCAGATGTGTCGAGCCGAGCACACCGCACCCGCTCGCCGCGCGCACGCCCGTGCCCACGCCCTCCACGCGCACGCGTCCAAGCACACCGCCCGCCGCGCCGCTCGTCGCTGCCCTGCTCTGCTCCGGCCCCGCTCACGCACGACAAGCACCGCGCCCACGTGTGTTCGCCGCGCCGCCCGTCGCCTAGCTACAGCACCGTCATGCGCTTTGCTCAGCGCACGCCGCACGCCGCGCTGCCACCCCTTTGCACGCCCACGCGCGGCACTGCTCGCCGCGCCGCCCGCCGTCAACCACAGTAACGCTGGCCCACTCGCCGCGCCTGCCCGAGCCATCCCTTCACCCCTGCGCCGGCCTCGCCGCCCGTGCGCCGCTCCACGACGGCCGCAAGCGGCTGGAGCGCCATTAATGGCGCCCTACGATGCTCGCTAGTCGGCCACCTGCCCCACACCGCTCCACCGCCTCATTCGCCCTATAAAGAGACCCCCCCCCCCGCCGCTCCTCCGCACCACAGCCACCTCCGCCACCACCAGCGCCCCTCCCTGCTCCCCAACGCCGCCGCCGTGGGTGCCAGAGCCGCTCGCCGCCAGCTGCCGTGGACCGATCTCCTCGCTGTGCCCCGGCCCAAATCGAGGTGGGGAATGGGTTCCCCGAGGCCCTCTCCCCCTTTTCCCTTCCCATGGCCGCCGCCGAGCCCCCCAGGGCCGCCGCCGTGTGCCGCCCCCCCTCCCCTGTTTTTTGGTCGGCAGGAGGAAGGGGAAGGGCAAAATTGCCCATAGGCCCCTCCTTTACTTCCTTTTTAATTAAGAATCTTTCTCTTTTATGTCCCTTTTCACATAAGCCCTCCATGTTTTCCAAAAGTTAGAAATAACCCACCCCTATACAGAAATAATTACACATAGACCCCTACACCTCTGTGGTATGCCCAAATATTTCTAGAAATTGCAATCAAGTCCTTCCTCTATCCAAATAATTACAAATCGGTCCCTGACTCCTTATTTAACCCCTAGACCTCCCTGTAACCTATCATTTCATGCGCCAAACCACTCCCGATCGACCTGAAACTTTACCACGTCATTCCTAACATAGTTTTAGCAATGCCATTAGGAAACCGCCCTAAAATATTACTCCTATCTCCATATCTTAATTGTTTCCGATTCGAGCTCAACGATAAAACTTTTATTCTTTTCCTTGATTGTGTGTTTGTTTTGTATACGTCGTAGATCACGGTGTGAACGAATGAGATCCTATCGACGAGCAGTACTGCGAGCAAACGAACGAGGACTAGTTCTGCGACCCCGAGTCCGAAGGACAGCACTTCGATCAGGAATCCCCGGAAGGATTTGAAGACGGCAAGTTCAATCCCGCCCTTTGATGCATGTTTTGTCCTAGTTTTTTAAACACAACCTATTGGTCTATTTTAGAAAATTGCATATGTTTTGCCTGCTAAAAACACGGTTGGATAGCCACACCTTGATTTGTTATAACCATTCCTTGACCACCTAAATTAATGTCTGAATGTGTTGTTTGGACGTTAATCACTGCTAGAACGCTTAGGACCTCATACACAATACAACTTGTTTTATAAAGAAAATGTGTGTGTGTGTGGGAAGGGAGAAAAGTAGAATTTCGAAAGATAAGTTTAGACGGGATGGATGGCATTTCTGTGTGATTTTCCGATTGGTGTGCTCGTGCCTGTGTGGCAGAGCAAGAAAGAGAGATATCCATCTTGTCACAATTAAGGACCGAGTTGGTGTGTCATCTCACCTAACTCCACTATCGTGCAAACCACTAGACGTTGAATGGGACGGCTTAGCATAAACCCCACTAGTTAGTCTGATAGCCATCAGGAGAGCTGGAGCAAGGGTGATCAAGGAGAAGGGGTTAGCTCTGTGTGACTTATGCCCGGTTAAAACCTCTGTGATAGGTCAATGACCCCTTGGTGGATCCGTGATGGCTAGTCAGGTCTAGCTAAGGTGGGTAATGGCTTTGTTGGGATCGCACCGACATTAAGGTGATCGAGTGCGG
>NW_024376376.1:0-68123 GCF_016808335.1 Panicum virgatum
AGCTAGTAAATGAATCAGGAACAGGTAAAAGTGAAAATCAATTGTGGCAAACGAACTTGAGAAGCACAAAAGAGAAGTGCCAAATCTGTTCATGATAACAAAATGAGATCAAGCTGAAAGGGGCATGTTTCATTGCTACTAAATCTGATTTGGATGAGATTGATACTACCACTGCTGTTTGCTATGCCTTGATTGCAACAAACCTTGTTTTCACTTCAGGACATACCTCTTTCCTTGCCCCCTGTTGTCACTAACTTTTGCAGGAGTATGCGGATGTTTTTTCCAAAGGAGGTGCCACCGGGGCTGCCACCAATTCGTGGATTGAGCACCAGATTGACCTTATTCCCCCCGGGGCCTCCTTGCCCAATCGTGCACCTACAGGACCACCCTGAAGAAACTAAAGAAATTCAGCGCCAAGTGCAAGAATTGCTCGACAAAGGTTACGTGCGTGAGTCCCTGAGCCCGCGCTGTTCCTATCCTTTTGGTTCCTAAAGATGGATCTTGGCGCATGTGTGTAGATTGCCGAGCGATTAATAACATAACTATCAGATATCGTCATCCTATCCCTAGGCTAGATGATATGCTTGATGAATTGAGTGGCTCAATTGTGTTCTCGAAATTGATTTGCGTAGTGGTTACCACCAGATTCGCATGAAGTTAGGAGATGAATGGAAAACAGCGTTTAAAACTAAATTCGGTCTATATGAGTGGTTAGTCATGCCTTTTGGTCTCACTAATGCACCCAGCACTTCATGAGATTAATGAATGAAGTTTTACACGCTTTCATTGGCAGATTTGTTGTGGTATATTTTGATGACATTCTGATCTATAGCAAATCACTAGAACCATCTTGATCATTTGCGTGCTGTTTTGGATGCTCTCCGTGATGCACGTTTGTTTGGTAACCTTGAGAAGTGCACCTTTTGCACAGATCGAGTCTCTTTTCTTGGCTATGTTGTGACACCGCAGGGAATTCAAGTCGATCAAGCCAAGGTTGAAGCCATTCACAGCTGGCCGTTCCCACAACGGTCACCCAGTGCGAAGCTTTCTAGGACTTGCTGGATTTTATCGTCGCTTTGTGAAGGACTTTAGCACCATTGCAGCCCGTTGCATGAACTCACTAAGAAGGGTACAACCTTCACTTGGGCTGCAGCTCAACAGGATGCTTTCAGCGTGCTCAAAGATAAGTTAACTCATGCACCCTTGCTCCAACTTCCAGATTCAATAAAACATTTGAACTTGAATGTGATGCTAGTGGAATTGGGTTGGGTGGCGTGCTGCTGCAAGATGGTAAGCCTGTAGCATATTTCAGTGAGAAATTGAGTGGACCTAGCTTGAACTATTCTACTTACGATAAGGAATTGCTTGCTTTAGTTCGAACTTTGGAAACTTGGCAGCACTATTTGTGGCCCAAAGAGTTTGTTATACATTCTGATCATGAGTCCTTAAAACACATTCGAAGTCAAGCAAAACTGAATCGTAGGCATGCTAAATGGGTTGAATTCATTGAATCTTTCCCTTATGTCATCAAACACAAGAAAGGGAAGGAGAATGTCATTGCTGATGCTTTGTCTAGGCGTTACACTATCTGTCCCAACTTGATTGCAAAATTTTCGGCTTGGAAACGATTAAAGCACAATATGCTCATGATGATGATTTTAAGGATGTGTTGCTGAACTGTAAGGAGGGGAAAACTTGGAACAAATTTGTCCTAACTGATGGGTTTGTTTTTAGAGCTAACAAGCTATGCATTCCAGCTAGCTCCGTGCGTTTGTTATTACTGCAGGAAGCACATGGAGGAGGGCTGATGGACACTATTGGTGTGAAGAAGACAGAGAACATCCTTGCGGATCATTTCTTTTGGCCCAAGATGCGGAGGGACGTGGAAGAGATTTGTTGCTCGCTGCACAACATGCCAAAAAGCTAAGTTCACGCCTTAATCCTCATGTTTGTACATGCCTCTACCTGTTCCAAATGCACCATGGGAGGATATTTCAATGGACTTTGTTTAGGACGGCCTAGAACAAAGAAGGGGAGGGGATAGTGTTTTTGTGGTTGTGGATAGATTTTCTAAGATGCACATTTCATACCATGTCATAAGACCGATGATGCTACTCATGTTGCTGATTTGTTCTTTCGTGAATTGTCGTTTGCATGGTGTGCCAAACACAATTGTTTCAGATCGTGATGCAAAATTTCTTAGTCATTTTTGGAGAACTTTGTGGCTAAATTAGGTACAAGCTGCTATTTTCCACTACATGTCATCCCCAAACTGATGGACAAACTGAGGTTGTGAATAGAACTTTATCTACCATGCTTAGGGCTATTTTGAAAAGAACATAAAAATGTGGGGAAGAATGTTTGCCTCATGTTGAGTTTGCTTACAACCGTTCACAACATTCTACTACTAAAAAGAGCCCTTTTGAGATTGTTTATGGTTTTGTGCCTCGAGCCCCTATTGATTTGCTGCCTCTACCACTTCTGAGAGATTGAATTTTGATGCTAAACAACGTGGTGAGTTGATGTTGAAAATGCATGAGACCACAAAGGAGACCATAGAAACCATAAATGCTAAATATAAACTTGCTGGTAGCAGAGGAAAGAAGCATGTCACTTTTGAACCAGGTGATTTGGTTTGGCTGCACTTGAGAAAGGATCGGTTTCCTGATTTGAGGAAGTCAAAGTTGCTTCCGAGAGCTAATGGCCCTTTTAAAGTTGTAGCTAAGATCAATGATAATGCATACAAACTTGAGTTGCCTGCAGATTTTGGGGTTAGCCCCACATTTAACATTACAGATTTGAAACCATATTTGGGTGAGGAAGATGAACTTGAGTCGAGGACGACTCAAATGCAAGAAGGGGAGGATGATGAGGACATCCCTCCCAATGATACACCCATGCCTACTACGCAGCAAGGACCAATGACAAGAGCTCGTGCACGAGAGCTAATTATCAGGTAAACTCATTCCTCGCTGTCCATAAACCATCATCCATGAATGGGGTACTACTAAATTCTTGTGATGCTTTTCTTATTCTTAGGAACTTGGGACATGAACAGATTGGAGGGAGAGCAAACACGACAAGAAAGCGAGTGTGGATGATCAGATCGGACCATACCAGTTCGGACCTCCAGGAAGGGGCAACTTCGGAAGGCCATAACTCTTAGCTCTGAATATTGTTTGAAGCCCATGAGTACTTGTTGGAAAGCTCCTGAAGTGTACTTTCAGATGGATCCAACCTCAAGATGAAATTCCAAAGGAGCTAAGCAGAATCGCCAAAATGACGTTCAGTCTTCCAGTCTTGGGCTGAGGCCCTTGTATCTAGTTCAGCCCACTAGGGGCCCATTTTAAGTTAGGGTTTACACCCCCCACGCCTCTTGGCTGCTCCCCCACCTATATAAACCACCAGCAGCCACCATTTGAGACTTGGGTTTTGTTTGGTTGTAAGTTTAGCTGCTGCTACTTCCTTGTAAACGCGTGTGTCGATTAGACCACCCGATTTGCTTGATTCAGAACCCCAACTTCGTGTGTATCGGATTTATCCTTTGGGCAAGGTCTGTGTGCTGTTGCTTGTCCACTTGTTCTTGCTTGTTCTTCGATTTGCTTGCAGGTTCAAGGTTGTTCTTGGCACAGCAAGAACAACACAAATTGGAGGCGGTGTAACTGTCGCTAAGGCGCAGCGCAGCCCTTGTGGTGTTGTAGTCGGGCAGCACAACGTCGAACCTCCTCAAATCGAGTTATCCCCCACTCTCATCGAAAGATCGGGAGCAAACCCCAGCGGGTTCCATCACATAGTGTTTGGGTGCATTTGGGATCATTTCGTAACTGCAAGAAACTCGGTGCAAAACGAGATGAATTAGTGCAATTAATGCAAAAGTTTGTTCCACGAAGTCACATCGGGATTTTTCGCAAGGGACGCACACTATCCACCCCATTGGACCCTAAAGTCATGTTTCAATATGTTTTGTACTATTTGGGTGCATTTGGGATCGTTTCGTAACTGCATGAAACTTGGTGCAAAACATACTAAACTGGTGCAATTAATGCAAAGGTTTGTGCCACAAAGTCACGTTGTAATTTTCCCAACAAACGCACCTGATCCACCCTATTGGACCCTAAACTCATGTTTTGGTGCCTTTCATAGTGTTTGGGTGCATTTGGGATCGTTTCGTAACTGCATGAAACTCGGTACAAAACGGGGTGAACTGGTGCAATTAATGCAAAATTCCGTGCCACGAAGTCACGTCGGGATTTTTCGCAACGAACGCACCCAATCCACTCCATTGGACCCTAAACTCATGTTTTGATGCGTTTCATAGTGTTCGGGTGCATTTGGGATCATTTCATAACTGCATGAAACTCGGTGCAAAACCGGGTGAACTAGTGCAATTAATGCCAAAGTTCGTGCCATGAAGTCACTTCAGAATTTTTCGCAACGAACGGACCCAATCAATTCCATTGGACACTAAACTAATGTTTCGGTGCGCTTCGTAGTATATGGGTGCAATTGGAATCGTTCTGTAACTGCATAAAACCTGTTTTAAAACATACTGAGCTGGTTCAATTAATACAAAAGTTCGTGCCACGAAGTAATATTGTATTTTTCGCAACGAATGCACCCAATCCACACCATTGGACCCTAAACTCATGTTTTGGTGCGTTTCATAGTGTTTGGGTGTATTTGGCATCGTTTCGTAACTGCATGAAACTCGGTACAAAACCGGGTGAACTGGTGCAATTAATGCAAAAAGTCCGTGCCACGAAGTCACGTCGGGATTTTCGCAACGAACGCACCCAATCCACCCCATTGGACCCTAAACTCATGTTTTGATGCGTTTCATAGTGTTTGGGTGCATTTGGGATCATTTCATAACTGCATGAAACTCGGTGCAAAATGGGGTGAACTAGTGCAATTAATGCCAAAGTTCGTGCCATGAAGTCACTTCAGAATTTTTCGCAACGAACGGACCCAATCAACTCCATTGGACACTAAACTAATGTTTCGGTGCGTTTCGTAGTATTTGGGTGCAATTGGGATCGTTCCGTAACTGCATAAATCTTGTTTTAAAACATACTGAGCTGGTTCAATTAATACAAAAGTTCGTGCCACGAAGTCACATTGTATTTTTCGCAACGAATGCACCCAATCCACCCCATTGGACCCTAAACTCATGTTTTGGTGCGTTTCATAGTGTTTGGGTGCATTTGGGATCGTTTCGTAACTGCATGAAACTCGGTACAAAACCGGGTGAACTGGTGCAATTAATGCAAAAGTCCGTGCCACGAAGTCACGTCGGGATTTTTAGCAACGAACGCACCCAATCCACCCCATTGGACCCTAAACTCATGTTTTGATGCGTTTCATAGTGTTTGGGTGCATTTGGGATCATTTCATAGCTGTATGAAAACTCAGTGCAAAATGGAGTGAACTAGTGCAATTAATGCCAAAGTTCGTGCCACGAAGCCACTTCAGGATTTTTCGCAACGAACAGACCCAATCAACTCCATTGGACCCTAAACTCATTTTTGGTGTGTTTCATAGTGTTTGCCTGCATTTGGGATCGTTTCGTAATTGCATGAAAGTTGGTGCAAAACGGGATGAACTAGAGCAATTAATGCAAAAGTTCGTGTCACAAAGTAACGTCGAGATTTTTCGCAACGAATGCACCCAATCCACTCCATTGGATCCTAAACTAATGTTTCGATCCGTTTTGTAGTATTTGCGTGCATTTGGGATCGTTCCATAACTGCATGAAACTTGTTGCAAAACATACTGAACTGGTCCAATTAATGCAAAAGTTCGTGCCACGAAGTCGCGTTGTAATTTTTCGCAACTAACGCACCTAATCCACCCCAATTGGACCCTAAACTCATGTTTTTTGTGTGTTTCATAGTGTTTGGGTGCATTTGGGATGTTACTGCATGAAACTTGGTGCAAAACGGGATGAATTGGTGCAATTAATGCAAAAGTTTGTGCCCCGAAGTCACATCAGGATTTTTCGCAATGGACGCACCCTATCCACCCCCATTGGACCCTAAAGTAATGTTTTAGTATGTTTTGTAGTATTTGGGTGCATTTGGGATTGTTTCGTAGCTGCATGAAACTTGGTGCAAAACATACTGAACTGGTGCAATTAATGGAAAAGTTCGTGCCGCCAAGTCACGTTGTAATTTTTCCCAACAAACGCACTTGATCCAGCCCATTGGACCCAAAACTCATGTTTTGGAGCCTTTCATAGTGTTTGGCTGCATTTGGGATTGTTTCGGAACTGCATGAAACTCGGTACAAAATGGGGTGAACTGGTGCAATTAATGCAAAAGTTCGTGCCACGAAGTCACGTCGGGATTTTTCGCAACGAATGCACCCAATCCGCCCGATTGGACCCTCAACTCATGTGTTGGTGCGTTTCATAGTGTTTGGGTGCATTTGGGATCATTTTGTAACTGCATGTAACTCGGTGTAAAACGGGGTGAACTGGTGCAATTAATGCAAAAGTTCGTGCCACGAAGTCACTTTAGGTTTTTTTGCAACGATCGGACCCAATCAACCCCATTGGACCCTAAACTAATATTCCGGTGCGTTTCGTAGTATTTGGGTGCATTTGCGATCGTTCCGTAACTGCAAGAAACTTGTTTCAAAACATACTGAACTGGTTCAATTAATACAAAAGTTCGTGCCACGAAGTCACATTGTATTTTTCGCAACGAACGCACCTGATCCACCCCATTGGACCTTAAACTCATGTTTTGGTGTGTTTCATAGTGTTTGGGTGCATTTGGGATCGTTTCGTAACTGCATGAAACTTGGTGCAAAACATGATGAACTGGAGCAATTAATGCAAAAGTTCGTGCCACAATGTCACGTCGAGATTTTTCGCAACGAATCCACCCAATCCACCCCATTGGACCCTAAACTAATGTTTCGTTCGGTTTTGTAGTATTTGGGTGCATTTGGGATCATTCCGTAACTGCATGAAACTTAATGCAAAACATAATGAACTGGTTCAGTTAATGCAAAAGTTCGTGCCATGAAGTCGCGTTGTAATTTTTGCAACCAACGCACCTAATCCACCCCATTGGAACCTAAACTCATGTTTTGGTGCGTTTCATAGTGTTTGGGTGCATTTGGGATCATTTCGTAACTGCAAGAAACTCGGTGCAAAACGAGATGAATTAGTGCAATTAATGCAAAAGTTTGTTCCACGAAGTCACATCGGGATTTTTCGCAAGGGACGCACACTATCCACCCCATTGGACCCTAAAGTCATGTTTCAATATGTTTTGTACTATTTGGGTGCATTTGGGATCGTTTCGTAACTGCATGAAACTTGGTGCAAAACATACTAAACTGGTGCAATTAATGCAAAGGTTTGTGCCACAAAGTCACGTTGTAATTTCCCCAACAAACGCACCTGATCCACCCTATTGGACCCTAAACTCATGTTTTGGTGCCTTTCATAGTGTTTGGTTGCATTTGGGATCTTTTCGTAACTGCATGAAACTCGGTACAAAACGGGGTGAACTGGTGCAATTAATGCAAAATTCCGTGCCACGAAGTCACATCAGGATTTTTCGCAACGAACGCACCCAATCCACCCCATTGGACCCTAAACTCATGTTTTGATGCGTTTCATAGTGTTTGGGTGCATTTGGGATCATTTCATAACTACATGAAACTCGGTGCAAAACGGGGTGAACTAGTGCAATTAATGCCAAAGTTCGTGCCATGAAGTCACTTCAGAATTTTCGCAACAAACGGACCCAATCAACTCCATTGGACACTAAACTAATGTTTCGGTGCGTTTCGTAGTATTTGGGTGCATTTGGGATCGTTCCGTAACTGCATAAAACTTGTTTGAAAACATGCTGAACTGGTTCAATTAATACAAAAGTTCGTGCCATGAAGTCACATTGTATTTTTCGCAACAAATGCACCTAATCCATCCCATTGGACCCTAAACTCATGTTTTGGTGCGTTTCATAGTGTTTGGGTGCATTTGGGATCATTTCATAACTGCATGAAACTCGGTGCAAAATGGGGTGAACTAGTGCAATTAATGCCAAAGTTCGTGCCACGAAGTCACTTCAGGATTTTTCGCAACAAATGGACCCAATCAACTCCATTGGACCCTAAACTAATGTTTAGGTGCGTTTCGTAGTATTTCGGTGCATTTGGGATCGTTCCGTAACTGCATAAAACTTGTATCAAAACATACTGAACTGGTTCAATTAATACAAAAGTTCGTGCCATGAAGTCACATAGTATTTTTCGCAACGAAGGCAACTAATCCACACAATTGGACCCTAAACTCATGTTTTGGTGTGTTTCATAGTGTTTGGGTGCATTTGGGATCGTTTCGTAACTGCATGAAAGTTGGTGCAAAATGGGATGAACTAGAGCAATTAATGCAAAAGTTCGTGCCATAAAGTCACGTCGAGATTTTTCGCAACGAATGCACCCAATCCACTCCATTGGATCCTAAACTAATGTTTCGATCTATTTTGTAGTATTTGGGTGCATTTGAGATCGTTCCGTAACTGCATGAAACTTGTTGCAAAACATACTGAACTGGTAAAATTAATGCAATAGTTCGTGCAACGAAGTCGCGTTGTAATTTTTCGCAACCAATGCATCTAATCCACCCCATTGGACCCTAAACTCATGTTTTGGTGCGTTTCATAGTGTTTTGGTGCATTTGGGATCATTTCGTAACTGCATGAAACTGAAACTCGGTGCAAAACGGGGGGAATTGGTGCAATTAATGCAAAAGTTTCTTCCACGAAGTCACATCAGGATTATTCGCAACGGACGCACCCTATCCATACCATTGGACCCTAAAGTCATGTTTCAATATGTTTTGTAGTATTTGGGTGCATTTGGGATCGTTTCGTAACTACATGAAACACTCGGTGCAAAACATATCGAACTGGTGCAACTAATGCAAAGGTTTGTGCCACGAAGTCACGTTGTAATTTTTCCCAACAAATGCACCTGATCCACCCCATTGGACCCCCATTGGACCTTAAACTCATGTTTTGGTGCCTTTCATAGGTTTTGGGTGCATTTGGGATCGTTTCGTAACTGCCTGAAACTCGGTGCAAAATGGGGTGAACTAGTGCAATTAATACAAAAGTCCGTGCCACGAAGTCACGTCGGGATTTTTCGCAACGAACGCACCCAATCCACCCCATTGGACCCTAAACTCATGTTTTGATGCGTTTCATAGTGTTTGGGTGCATTTGGGATCGTTTCATAACTGCATGAAACTCGGTGCAAAATGGGGTGAACTAGTGCAATTAATGCCAAAGTTCGTGCCATGAAGTCACTTCAGAATTTTTCGCAACGAACGGACCCAATCAACTCCATTGGACACTAAACTAATGTTTCGGTGCGTTTCGTAGTATTTGGGTGCAATTGGGATCGTTCCGTAACTGCATAAAACTTGTTTTAAAACATACTGAGCTGGTTCAATTAATACAAAAGTTCGTGCCACGAAGTAACATTGTATTTTTCGCAACGAATGCACCCAATCCACCCCATTGGACCCTAAACTCATGTTTTGGTGCGTTTCATAGTGTTTGGGTGCATTTGGGATCGTTTCGTAACTGCATGAAACTCGGTACAAAACCGGGTGAATTGGTGCAATTAATGCAAAAGTCCGTGCCACGAAGTCACGTCGGGATTTTTAGCAACGAACGCACCCAATCCACACCATTGGACCCTAAACTCATGTTTTGATGTGTTTCATAGTGTTTGGGTGCAATTGGGATCATTTCATAACTGCATGAAACTCAGTGCAAAATGGGGTGAACTAGTGCAATTAATGCCAAAGTTCATGCCACGAAGTCACTTCAGGATTTTTCGCAACGAACAGACCCAATCAACTCCATTGGACCCTAAACTCATTTTTGGTGTGTTTCATAGTGTTTGCCTGCATTTGGGATCGTTTCGTAATTGCATGAAAGTTGGTGCAAAACGGGATGAACTAGAGCAATTAATGCAAAAGTTCGTGTCACAAAGTAACGTCGAGATTTTTCACAACGAATGCACCCAATCCACTCCATTGGATCCTAAACTAATGTTTCAATCCGTTTTGTAGTATTTGCGTGCATTTGGGATCGTTCCATAACTGCATGAAACTTGTTGCAAAACATACTGAACTGGTCCAATTAATGCAAAAGTTCGTGCCACGAAGTCGCGTTGTAATTTTTCGCAACTAACGCACCTAATCCACCCCAATTGGACCCTAAACTCATGTTTTTTGTGTGTTTCATAGTGTTTGGGTGCATTTGGGATGTTACTGCATGAAACTTGGTGCAAAACGGGATGAATTGGTGCAATTAATGCAAAAGTTTGTGCCCCGAAGTCACATCAGGATTTTTCGCAATGGACGCACCCTATCCACCCCCATTGGACCCTAAAGTAATGTTTTAGTATGTTTTGTAGTATTTGGGTGCATTTGGGATTGTTTCGTAGCTGCATGAAACTTGGTGCAAAACATACTGAACTGGTGCAATTAATGCAAAAGTTCGTGCCGCCAAGTCACGTTGTAATTTTTCCCAACAAACGCACTTGATCCACCCCATTGGACCCAAAACTCATGTTTTGGAGCCTTTCATAGTGTTTGGCTGCATTTGGGATTGTTTCGGAACTGCATGAAACTCGGTACAAAATGGGGTGAACTGGTGCAATTAATGCAAAAGTTCGTGCCACGAAGTCACGTCGGGATTTTTCGCAACGAATGCACCCAATCCGCCCGATTGGACCCTAAACTCATGTGTTGGTGCGTTTCATAGTGTTTGGGTGCATTTGGGATCATTTTGTAACTGCATGAAACTCGGTGTAAAACGGGGTGAACTGGTGCAATTAATGCAAAAGTTCGTGCCACGAAGTCACTTTAGGTTTTTTTGCAACGATCGAACCCAATCAACCCCATTGGACCCTAAACTAATATTCCGGTGCGTTTCGTAGTATTTGGGTGCATTTGGGATCGTTCCGTAACTGCAAGAAACTTGTTTCAAAACATACTGAACTGGTTCAATTAATACAAAAGTTCGTGCCACGAAGTCACATTGTATTTTTCGCAACGAACGCACCTGATCCACCCCATTGGACCTTAAACTCATGTTTTGGTGTGTTTCACAGTGTTTGGGTGCATTTGGGATCGTTTCGTAACTGCATGAAACTTGGTGCAAAACAGGATGAACTGGAGCAATTAATGCAAAAGTTCGTGCCACAATGTCACGTCGAGATTTTTCGCAACGAATCCACCCAATCCACCCCATTGGACCCTAAACTAATGTTTCGTTCGGTTTTGTAGTATTTGGGTGCATTTGGGATCATTCCGTAACTGCATGAAACTTAATGCAAAACATAATGAACTGGTTCAGTTAATGCAAAAGTTCGTGCCATGAAGTCGCGTTGTAATTTTCGCAACCAACGCACCTAATCCACCCCATTGGAACCTAAACTCATGTTTTGGTGCGTTTCATAGTGTTTGGGTGCATTTGGGATCATTTCGTAACTGCAAGAAACTCGGTGCAAAACGAGATGAATTAGTGCAATTAATGCAAAAGTTTGTTCCACGAAGTCACATCGGGATTTTTCGCAAGGGACGCACACTATCCACCCCATTGGACCCTAAAGTCATGTTTCAATATGTTTTGTACTATTTGGGTGCATTTAGGATCGTTTCGTAACTGCATGAAACTTGGTGCAAAACATACTAAACTGGTGCAATTAATGCAAAGGTTTGTGCCACAAAGTCACGTTGTAATTTCCCCAACAAACGCACCTGATCCACCCTATTGGACCCTAAACTCATGTTTTGGTGCCTTTCATGTTTGGTTGCATTTGGGATCTTTTCGTAATTGCATGAAACTCGGTACAAAACGGGGTGAACTGGTGCAATTAATGCAAAATTCCGTGCCACGAAGTCACGTCAGGATTTTTCGCAACGAACGCACCCAATCCACCCCATTGGACCCTAAACTCATGTTTTGATGCGTTTCATAGTGTTTGGGTGCATTTGGGATCATTTCATAACTGCATGAAACTCGGTGCAAAACGGGGTGAACTAGTGCAATTAATGCCAAAGTTCGTGCCATGAAGTCACTTCAGAATTTTCGCAACAAACGGACCCAATCAACTCCATTGGACACTAAACTAATGTTTCGGTGCGTTTCGTAGTATTTGGGTGCATTTGGGATCGTTCCGTAACTGCATAAAACTTGTTTCAAAACATGCTGAACTGGTTCAATTAATACAAAAGTTCGTGCCATGAAGTCACATTGTATTTTTCGCAACAAATGCACCTAATCCATCCCATTGGACCCTAAACTCATGTTTTGGTGCGTTTCATAGTGTTTGGGTGCATTTGGGATCATTTCATAACTGCATGAAACTCGGTGCAAAATGGGGTGAACTAGTGCAATTAATGCCAATGTTTGTGCCACGAAGTCACTTCAGGATTTTTCGCAACGAATGGACCCAATCAACTCCATTGGACCCTAAACTAATGTTTAGGTGCGTTTCGTAGTATTTCGGTGCATTTGGGATCGTTCCGTAACTGCATAAAACTTGTATCAAAACATACTGAACTGGTTCAATTAATACAAAAGTTCGTGCCATGAAGTCACATAGTATTTTTCGCAACGAAGGCACCTAATCCACACAATTGGACCCTAAACTCATGTTTTGGTGTGTTTCATAGTGTTTGGGTGCATTTGGGATCGTTTCGTAACTGCATGAAAGTTGGTGCAAAATGGGATGAACTAGAGCAATTAATGCAAAAGTTCGTGCCATAAAGTCACGTCGAGATTTTTCGCAACGAATGCACCCAATCCACTCCATTGGATCCTAAACTAATGTTTCGATCTATTTTGTAGTATTTGGGTGCATTTGAGATCGTTCCGTAACTGCATGAAACTTGTTGCAAAACATACTGAACTGGTCCAATTAATGCAAAAGTTCGTGCAACGAAGTCGCGTTGTAATTTTTCGCAACCAACGCATCTAATCCACCCCATTGGACCCTAAACTCATGTTTTGGTGCGTTTCATAGTGTTTTGGTGCATTTGGGATCATTTCGTAACTGCATGAAACTCGGTGCAAAACGGGGGGAATTGGTGCAATTAATGCAAAAGTTTCTTCCACGAAGTCACATCAGGATTACTCGCAACGGACGCACCCTATCCATACCATTGGACCCTAAAGTCATGTTTCAATATGTTTTGTAGTATTTGGGTGCATTTGGGATCGTTTCGTAACTACATGAAACTTGGTGCAAAACATATTGAACTGGTGCAACTAATGCAAAGGTTTGTGCCACGAAGTCACGTTGTAATTTTTCCCAACAAATGCACCTGTTCCACCCCATTGGACCTTAAACTCATGTTTTGGTGCCTTTCATAGGTTTTGGGTGCATTTGGGATCGTTTCGTAACTGCATGAAACTCGGTACAAAACCGGGTGAACTGGTGCAATTAATGCAAAAGTCCGTGCCACGAAGTCACGTCGGCATTTTTCGCAACGAACGCACCCAATCCACCCCATTGGACCCTAAACTCATGTTTGGATGCGTTTCATAGTGTTTGGGTGCATTTGGGATCATTTCATAACTGCATGAAACTCGGTGCAAAATGGGGTGAACTAGTGCAATTAATGCCAAAGTTCGTGCCACGAAGTCACTTCAGGATTTTTTGCAACGAACGAAAGTTGGTGCAATTAATGCAAAAGTTCGTGCCACGAAGTCACGTTGTAATTTTTCCCAACAAATGCACCTGATCCACCCCATTGGACCCTAAACTCATGTTTTGGAGCCTTTCATAGTGTTTGGCTGCATTTGGGATTGTTTCGGAACTGCATGAAACTCGGTACAAAATAGGGTGAACTGGTACAATTAATGCAAAAGTTCGTGCCACGAAGTCACGTCGGGATTTTTCGTAACGAATGAACCCAATCCGCCCGATTGGACCCTAAATTCATGTTGGTGCGTTTCATAGGGTTTGGGTGCATTTGGGATCATTTTGTAACTGCATGAAACTCGGTGTAAAACGGGGTGAACTGGTGCAATTAATGCAAAAGTTCGTGCCACGAAGTCACTTTAGGTTTTTTCGCAACGATCGGACCCAATCAACCCCATTGGACCCTAAACTAATGTTCCGGTGTGTTTCGTAGTATTTGGGTGCATTTGGGATCGTTCCGTAACTGCAAGAAACTTGTTTCAAAACATACTGAACTGGTTCAATTAATACAAAAGTTCGTGCCACGAAGTCACATTGTATTTTTCGCAACGAACGCTCCTGATCCACCCCATTGGACCTTAAACTCATGTTTTAGTGTGTTTCATAGTGTTTGGGTGCATTTGGGATCGTTTCGTAACTGCATCAAACTTGGTGCAAAACAGGATGAACTGGAGCAATTAATGCAAAAGTTCGTGCCACAATGTCACGTCGAGATTTTTCGCAACGAATGCACCCAATCCACCCCATTGGACCCTAAACTAATGTTTCGTTCCGTTTTGTTGTATTTGGGTGCATTTGGGCTCATTCCGTAACTGCATGAAACTTAATGCAAAACATAATGAACTGGTTCAGCTAATGCAAAAGTTCGTGCCATGAAGTCGCGTTGTAATTTTCGCAACCAACGCACCTAATCCACCCCATTGGAACCTAAACTCATGTTTTGGTGCGTTTCATAGTGTTTGGGTGCATTTGGGATCATTTCGTAACTGCAAGAAACTCGGTGCAAAACGAGATGAATTAGTGCAATTAATGCAAAAGTTTGTTCCACGAAGTCACATCGGGATTTTTCGCAAGGGACGCACACTATCCACCCCATTGGACCCTAAAGTCATGTTTCAATATGTTTTGTACTATTTGGGTGCATTTGGGATCATTTCGTAACTGCATGAAACTTGGTGCAAAACATACTAAACTGGTGCAATTAATGCAAAGGTTTGTGCCACAAAGTCACGTTGTAATTTTCCCAACAAACGCACCTGATCCACGCTATTGGACCCTAAACTCATGTTTTGGTGCCTTTCATAGTGTTTGGGTGCATTTGGGATCGTTTCGTAACTGCATGAAACTCGGTACAAAACGGGGTGAACTGGTGGTATGAGGACAGCTATGGTAGTTACCTCACCTGGGGGCCAGATACACACATGTTCTATATGCTCCAGAGTTAAAATTGTCATAAGGGGAGCAGAGTTCCGCACCGGTTTGATCGTCATTGACTCCTCGGGGATAGATGTGATTCTGGGCATGGAGACCCTTACCAGATGGGGAGTCCGTATTGATTGTGCTCAGCAGACAGTTCACTTGTCAGCATCTGATGGCCAAGAGACGACAGTCAGTGCTACAGAGCCTTCTGGTTTTCTTCATCCGATGGAGGCTAGACCCACGGATGGTATTCGCGTGGTGCCTGACTTTCCGGATGTCCTTCCGTAGGACTTGCCAGAAGAAGGAAGAGAAGTTGATGAAGACATATCCTAATCTCTTTGCTAGCCAGCCCAGAATCTCGGGACGAGATTCCTGTAAGGGGGTAGGATTTGTAACACCCTAATTCAAAATTCAGTATTTAATAATAAATTTAATTGGCTTTATTAAATTTTCTAAGGTTTATTGTGTTTAGTTGGCATTTAATCTAATTTTTGTTCCTTAAGTAATTAAAATTTATCATAGGTTTAATTTTATGTTGTTGCATTCAAGCTGGAGCATCTCTTTTATTTGTTTGAGTGATAGGGTTGAATTCAAATTTGTTTTTGAATTCAAATAGTTGAGTGGTTTGAGTTAGAAAAAAACAAGGAAAATAGAAAAGGAAAGAAACCCAAAACCAAAACCCAGCCCAACCCCAAGATCTGGCCCAACCCACTCCCCTCCTTTTCCCGCTCAGCCCGGCCCAGTCCAGCACCCTTTTCCGCGGCCCAGCGCCCGTCAGCCTGGCCCGCTCCCTTTCCCGCTTAGCTCGGCCCACGCTCACGCCCAGCAGCACCCGCACGCCAACGCCACGTCCCGCTCGCTCCCTCTCTCTGCTCAACTGCGTCACGCGCGCCTCCCCCGCCCGACCAGCTAGGCCCGCAGACCAGCGTCGCAACGCCCACGCGGACGTGTCCCGCCGGCCCACCGGTCAGCACCTCACTCCACCCGCGCATTCCTCTCCCAGCTGCCTCCGTCCGCGTGCTCAGCCAGCACCGCGACCCAACTGCAGCGCCAACCCAGGCAGCCCAGTCCGCCGCGACGCACTTTCCTCCTTGCCTGTTGGACCGGCCCAGCAGAACCCCACGCACGGCCCGCTCCCACTCACAGTCCGGCCCAGCAAGTGCTCGCTTCCTCCCGAGGCCCAGCACCCCGCTCTGCTTCAGCTGCCCACGTCGTGCGCCTCCAGCGGATAACCCGACCCCAGGTGTCAGCGACCTCAGCCACGCGCGCGTCGCCCGACTCGTGTGTCGCTGACCACCCTGGCCCACAGGTCATCGCCCTCCTCCTGTTTTCCCCGCGTCCCCCGCTCGCCCGTCACGCCGAGATCTCCGGCGAGCTCCCCGTCCAGGGCCCGCACGCCAAAATCCCCGGCTCTCTCCTTAAAACGCCCCCACGACCTCTCCTGCGCCCTACATTCCACCCCACCGTCACCCCAAAACCCTAGCTGCCGCGCCACTTCTTGCTCCGCCATTGCCCCGACGAGCAGAGGTGCTCCGCCGCCTCAATTCCCCACCGCCCGTGCCACTCCGGCCGCGCTGCCCAGTCCGCCAGCACTGCCCGAGGTCGCCGCGTCCGGCCATCGGATCCAGAAGCCCCGAGGTGTCCTTCTCCGACGCCTCCGCGATTTGCTTCCGCCTCGGCGTCGCACGACCTCACCGGTGGCCTCTCTACGCGGCATCACCGGCCAATTCTAGCCGTGGTAAGATACCTCTCGTGACCCTCTTCCTTTGGGGCAAGTTCTCAGAGCCGGTAGCCCGCTCCCGCAGTTAGAACGCCGCACGCCGGCGAGTTTAGTCTCACGGATCCGCCGCCGCGGTTGGAACCGCCGCTCCGAGCCCTGTCAACCCTCGCCTTAAGAACAGGTGGACCACGCGTGCCGTTCTCAAGCCCCTAGGCCAAGTCCCAGGCCAAACCATGCACGGAAACGCCGTTTTGGCCTGCTCCGGCGACGCGCCGCCGCGGGAGCTTCAGCTCCGGCGGTCAGCGCCGCCCACCGCACGCCCAACCTCCCTGGACCGCCCGATCCGAGATGCATGACCGGGATTAGATCGGCGCAACGCTTTGCCCTGAGCCACGCGATCGAGATCCAACGGCCTAGATCCGAAGATACCGCTTCGGCCTAGAGTTTTTGCTAAAGAGCCCTTTCCTTTTGTTTTTATCAACCCGCGGTCCAGAGTTATTCAAAAATATTTCTACTTGGGTCCTGTTTTTAACGTTTTAACCCCTGATCTCTTTAGAAATAGCGCCCGCCGTCCACCCTTGGCGTTTTTGCACGCTAGACCCTGGAACTAAGGTTTAATTACGTTTTAGCCCTCGGTTTTAGCAGAAAAGTCCCTGGAACCCTGTTTTTATTACAAATAAGCCCCTAGAACTTGTTTTTGGCCTAGATTATGCGTTTTAGCTCCGTTTTAGGCGTTCTTTATGTCCACGCGATCGTTGTAACGCGTAGAATAGTTTTAGCTTAGTTTTTCTTGCTGTTTTTATGTATTGATGTACTGTTCTTTAGCTTTTGTTAGAGTTTGCTTGTCTGCTTATTATCATGCTTTGTTTTGGCCATGTGTTCGTGAGTAAACGTTGATCCATCTGAGGAGCCCCAGTACCAGTACCCGGAGCAGCCATCTTCCGAGCACTTTGAGCAGCAGCCAGAGCAGTACGAGGAAGGCAAGTGTAACTTGAACAACCCATCACTTTTAAATACATTTTCATACTGCATTTTAATACTGTATGCCTATAAGGACTTTCCTAGCCACTTTATATCCTTTATATATATCCTTTGGGTTGCATCTTGGTTAGTTGTGCTAGGTTGCTGCGCTACAACACACTCTGGTCCTTTTTAATTAATTTGATTAATGGTTTACTTGAACTTAATTCTGAGAGTGGCACTCTGTGTGGCTTGAGTGGCTCACGTCTCGTTAAAAGTTGTTTTTGTAGAAACATGGTTTAGGGGGCCAGCACGGTGCTTAGTGCTTGGTTGGCCACTCTCCATAAGGACCGGTTCATAGAGCGACAACCTGGGACAACAGCGCTACCACAAGGCTAGAATGAGATAGACTTGGCTTACTAATTAGGTCTTTTTGGTTTGGAGTAACTTACCTGCGGGGCAAGAGTAGTAAGCTTCAATGGTCCCTGCTCCTCCGGCTTGGTCTGTGCTTGGATTGCGCTCCTGTGCTTGTACCCCCGGAGGTGGGCCCCATCGTTGCTGACCTATCTCTCGCGGTTACGCCTTACCAACGAGATTCTTTGTAACGGCCTCGTAGTGAGTCGCTGGCCATCTCACCTAAGGAAGTGTGATGAACAACTGGCGTAGCTCACGACTTGTGGGTGAAGATGTGCAACCTCTGCAGAGTGTAAAACTGGTATACTAGCCGTGCTCACGGTTATGAGCGGCCCAGATCCTCCTTTTGATTAGTGAAGTTATCTCCTTCCGACGAGGGAGGTGCTTCTCGGGGTTACCTTGGTGGCTTGGTTTTGGTTTGGTTTTTCAGTAGTGACATGATTAAACTTGATTAATTACTATGTAACTGGGTCAATGGTAATTCATCAACTCATAGTAAATAGCTTTAATAAAATTTTGCCAACACTTAAAAGCTAATGCAGTTGAGTCAGCCAGCCTAGCGCCTCATAGTTTGTGTTATACTTGTTGAGTACAAGTTGTGTACTCACTCTTGCCTCTTCTCTACTTTTTCCTCTTGGCTACGCTACTGCTGCTCAGTTCCTGCCGACACGAGGGAGTTCGTCCAGCGCTACCAGGACTACGAGGACTTCTAGGTGTTCGTCTCCCAGTCGACGTCCCTGTGGCGCCCTGCTTCCGAGAGTTTCTCGTATATGTATTACGCTTCCGCATACTCTGTATCAGACATTTTGTCATTAATGTAATAAATAACATTCGTATTTCGCTTTATTATGTCTTTTTACGTGATATGTGCTATGATATACTGTTCATTCTGTTGTATATACGTGTGACTTGATCCTGGCACGTATATGATTGCTCGGTTTATGTTCTTTTATAAACCGGGTGTTACAGAGTGGTATCAAAGCCGTATCGACTGTAGGACGAAGCCTAGATAGAACTGGTCGTGTTTTAGGACTCCTTCTCTCCAATCCTTGTCTGCTAAAACTATTTTACTATTATACCCCTTGACTTCTTTGACTTTTTACCCTTCTTGCCTTGATTTCTCTCTCTGAAGAATAGTTTTCGTAGATTTTGGCCCGAATCAGTCATCTGACCACCATGAGTATTAGATAGGTGACCCTTTTATAATAAAACGATAGCACGTTCTGTGACGCGTTGTGTTAGTCGAGTTTTTTGCTAAACTCGGCTAAGTTGTGAAAAATTTTCTGCTTGTTATTATGCTACATGTTTGATTTGGATTTTTGACTGATTGCATAGCTTAGTAGTTTAAATTTGTTTAGAGAAAATCACTCACATGTTAAAGTTAACTAATTAATGAAACAAGTTAGATCGTTGGTGGGTAAAACCATCCACTCTATCCTCTCTACCTTATCATGCTTTGGGTTTCTGACTTGTTGAGAAGAAGGATAGCGCGAAGAGAAGGTGATATCCAGAGACCCACCAACGAGGACGTCGGTTTCTGTAAGGGGGTAGGGATGTGACACCCCGGCCTACAAATAGTACAAAAGAAGTTGAGAATCTCTCCGATGAAACAGAAGAATTATGCTCTAGCTCCTTTTTCCCGGATTTATGTGACATTTATCTGGAGTTATCAGCAGTAATGCCTGAGCAGTGTTATCTAAATAGGATAGAACCTTAAATAATGGAGTTTTTTTTTCTCTCTTCCTTGACCTTACCCATCTGTGTTTTCTTTTGCCCCAGCTCAGATGTCGGCAGAACAAAAAGACCTTGGAGACAGTGCAATGGGTGATGGTGAGAAAACTTGCCAGTGTTGCCAATTCTATGGCGTTCCTTGTCGTCAAGTTCGTGCAACTGAAGATGAAGCTACAACTAGGAGGAACCAGAGGTTGTTCTCCAGTACAAAGAGAAAGAGGTCTCATCAAGAGCAGTTAGTAGAGGATTCCCTTTTCTTTGACGGTCCAACAGTCGATGAGCTACAGACTATCCAGAAAAGAAAGGACCCTGAGTGCTCTGCAGATACACAGGTCAAGAACCAAGCACTCTATAATTATGTTGATGGGTTGACTATCACTATGAATGTGATTCAGCCACATGGTCACAAGGAGTCCAAGGAGCAAGCAGCAGAAATAATGCAAGGTGTGAAGATAAGTTCACCGGGAGGTCAACCAAGCAGCCCCATTCACCACCGCCGCATGTGCTACAAATGCGGGCAAAAAGGTCATTATGCCAAAAGTTGTCCAGCACCTCAGAATCCACGGCAGGCAGGACAGCAAGGACGCCCAGCTCAACCCAGGGCGCCACGACAGGGGAAGGTGAACCACGTGACGGCCAAGTCAGCTGCTGAGGCTCCTAATGTGGTTATTGGTACATTCATGGTCAACTCTTATCCAGCTACGGTGCTTTTCGATACCGGTGCTACTCATTCTTTCATTTCCAAGTCATTTGCCGAGCAGCATCGTATACCAGTTTCGTGTATGAGGACAGCTATGGTAGTTACCTCACCTGCGGGCCAGATACACACATGTTCTATATGCTCCAGAGTTAAAATTGTCATAAGGGGAGCAGAGTTCCGCACCGGTTTGATCGTCATTGACTCCTCGGGGATAGATGTGATTCTGGGCATGGAGACCCTTACCAGATGGGGAGTCCGTATTGATTGTGCTCAGCAGACAGTTCACTTGTCAGCATCTGATGGCCAAGAGACGACAGTCAGTGCTACAGAGCCTTCTGGTTTTCTTCATCCGATGGAGGCTAGACCCACGGATGGTATTCGCGTGGTGCCTGACTTTCCGGATGTCCTTCCGTAGGACTTGCCAGAAGAAGGAAGAGAAGTTGATGAAGACATATCCTAATCTCTTTGCTAGCCAGCCCAGAATCTCGGGACGAGATTCCTGTAAGGGGGTAGGATTTGTAACACCCTAATTCAAAATTCAGTATTTAATAATAAATTTAATTGGCTTTATTAAATTTTCTAAGGTTTATTGTGTTTAGTTGGCATTTAATCTAATTTTTGTTCCTTATGTAATTAAAATTTATCATAGGTTTAATTTTATGTTGTTGCATTCATGCTGGAGCATCTCTTTTATTTGTTTGAGTGATAGGGTTGAATTCAAATTTGTTTTTGAATTCAAATAGTTGAGTGGTTTGAGTTAGAAAAAAACAAGGAAAATAGAAAAGGAAAGAAACCCAAAACCAAAACCCAGCCCAACCCCAAGATCTGGCCCAACCCACTCCCCTCCTTTTCCCGCTCAGCCCGGCCCAGTCCAGCACCCTTTTCCGCGGCCCAGCGCCCGTCAGCCTGGCCCGCTCCCTTTCCCGCTTAGCTCGGCCCACGCTCACGCCCAGCAGCACCCGCACGCCAATGCCACGTCCCGCTCGCTCCCTCTCTCCGCTCAACTGCGTCATGCGCGCCTCCCCCGCCCGACCAGCTAGGCCCGCAGACCAGCGTCGCAACGCCCACGCGGACGTGTCCCGCCGGCCCACCGGTCAGCACCTCACTCCACCCGCGCATTCCTCTCCCAGCTGCCTCCGTCCGCGTGCTCAGCCAGCACCGCGACCCAACTGCAGCGCCAACCCAGGCAGCCCAGTCCGCCGCGACGCACTTTCCTCCTTGCCTGTTGGATCGGCCCAGCAGAACCCCACGCACGGCCCGCTCCCACTCACAGTCCGGCCCAGCAAGTGCTCGCTTCCTCCCGAGGCCCAGCACCCCGCTCTGCTTCAGCTGCCCACGTCGTGCGCCTCCAGCGGATAACCCGACCCCAGGTGTCAGCGACCTCAGCCACGCGCGCGTCGCCCGACTCGTGTGAGGCTGACCACCCTGGCCCACAGGTCATCGCCCTCCTCCTGTTTTCCCCGCGTCCCCCGCTCGCCCGTCACGCCGAGATCTCCGGCGAGCTCCCCGTCCAGGGCCCGCACGCCAAAATCCCCGGCTCTCTCCTTAAAACGCCCCCACGACCTCTCCTGCGCCCTACATTACACCCCACCGTCACCCCAAAACCCTAGCTGCCGCGCCACTTCTTGCTCCGCCATTGCCCCGACGAGCAGAGGTGCTCCGCCGCCTCAATTCCCCACCGCCCGTGCCACTCCGGCCGCGCTGCCCAGTCCGCCAGCACTGCCCGAGGTCGCCGCGTCCGGCCATCGGATCCAGAAGCCCCGAGGTGTCCTTCTCCGACGCCTCCGCGATTTGCTTCCGCCTCGGCGTCGCACGACCTCACCGGTGGCCTCTCTACGCGGCATCACCGGCCAATTCTAGCCGTGGTAAGATACCTCTCGTGACCCTCTTCCTTTGGGGCAAGTTCTCAGAGCCGGTAGCCCGCTCCCGCAGTTAGAACGCCGCACGCCGGCGAGTTTAGTCTCACGGATCCACCGCCGCGGTTGGAACCGCCGCTCTGAGCCCTGTCAACCCTCGCCTTAAGAACAGGTGGACCACGCGTGCCGTTCTCAAGCCCCTAGGCCAAGTCCCAGGCCAAACCATGCACGGAAATGCCGTTTTGGCCTGCTCCGGCGACGCGCCGCCGCGGGAGCTTCAGCTCCAGCGGTCAGCGCCGCCCACCGCACGCCCAACCTCCCTGGACCGCCCGATCCGAGATGCACGACCGGGATTAGATCGGCGCAACGCTTTGCCCTGAGCCACGCGATCGAGATCCAACGGCCTAGATCCGAAGATACCGCTTCGGCCTAGAGTTTTTGCTAAAGAGCCCTTTCCTTTTGTTTTTATCAACCCGCGGTCCAGAGTTATTCAAAAATATTTCTACTTGGGTCCTGTTTTTAACGTTTTAACCCCTGATCTCTTTAGAAATAGCGCCCGCCGTCCACCCTTGGCGTTTTTGCACGCTAGACCCTGGAACTAAGGTTTAATTACGTTTTAGCCCTCGGTTTTAGCAGAAAAGTCCCTGGAACCCTGTTTTTATTACAAATAAGCCCCTAGAACTTGTTTTTGGCCTAGATTATGCGTTTTAGCTCCGTTTTAGGCGTTCTTTATGTCCACGCGATCGTTGTAACGCGTAGAATAGTTTTAGCTTAGTTTTTCTTGCTGTTTTTATGTATTGATGTACTGTTCTTTAGCTTTTGTTAGAGTTTGCTTGTCTGCTTATTATCATGCTTTGTTTTGGCCATGTGTTCGTGAGTAAACGTTGATCCATCTGAGGAGCCCCAGTACCAGTACCCGGAGCAGCCGTCTTCCGAGCACTTTGAGCAGCAGCCAGAGCAGTACGAGGAAGGCAAGTGTAACTTGAACAACCCATCACTTTTAAATACATTTTCATACTGCATTTTAATACTGTATGCCTATAAGGACTTTCCTAGCCACTTTATATCCTTTATATATATCCTTTGGGTTGCATCTTGGTTAGTTGTGCTAGGTTGCTGCGCTACAACACACTCTGGTCCTTTTTAATTAATTTGATTAATGGTTTACTTGAACTTAATTCTGAGAGTGGCACTCTGTGTGGCTTGAGTGGCTCACGTCTCGTTAAAAGTTGTTTTTGTAGAAACATGGTTTAGGGGGCCAGCACGGTGCTTAGTGCTTGGTTGGCCACTCTCCATAAGGACCGGTTCATAGAGCGACAACCTGGGACAACAGCGCTACCACAAGGCTAGAATGGGATAGACTTGGCTTACTAATTAGGTCTTTTTGGTTTGGAGTAACTTACCTGCGGGGCAAGAGTAGTAAGCTTCAATGGTCCCTGCTCCTCCGGCTTGGTCTGTGCTTGGATTGCGCTCCTGTGCTTGTACCCCCGGAGGTGGGCCCCATCGTTGCTGACCTATCTCTCGCGGTTACGCCTTACCAACGAGATTCTTTGTAACGGCCTCGTAGTGAGTCGCTGGCCATCTCACCTAAGGAAGTGTGATGAACAACTGGCGTAGCTCACGACTTGTGGGTAAAGATGTGCAACCTCTGCAGAGTGTAAAACTGGTATACTAGCCGTGCTCACGGTTATGAGCGGCCCAGATCCTCCTTTTGATTAGTGAAGTTATCTCCTTCCGACGAGGGAGGTGCTTCTCGGGGTTACCTTGGTGGCTTGGTTTTGGTTTGGTTTTTCAGTAGTGACATGATTAAACTTGATTAATTACTATGTAACTGGGTCAATGGTAATTCATCAACTCATAGTAAATAGCTTTAATAAAATTTTGCCAACACTTAAAAGCTAATGCAGTTGAGTCAGCCAGCCTAGCGCCTCATAGTTTGTGTTATACTTGTTGAGTACAAGTTGTGTACTCACTCTTGCCTCTTCTCTACTTTTTCCTCTTGGCTACGCTACTGCTGCTCAGTTCCTGCCGACACGAGGGAGTTTGTCCAGCGCTACCAGGACTACGAGGACTTCTAGGCGTTCGTCTCCCAGTCGACGTCCCTGTGGCGCCCTGCTTCCGAGAGTTTCTCGTATATGTATTACGCTTCCGCATACTCTGTATCAGACATTTTGTCATTAATGTAATAAATAACATTCGTATTTCGCTTTATTATGTCTTTTTACGTGATATGTGCTATGATATACTGTTCATTCTGTTGTATATACGTGCGACTTGATCCTGGCACGTATATGATTGCTCGGTTTATGTTCTTTTATAAACCGGGTGTTACATAACTGCATGAAACTCGGTACAAAACGGAGTGAACTGGTGAAATTAATGCAAAATTCTGTGCCACGAAGTCACGTCAGGATTTTTCGCAACGAACGCACCCAATCCACCCCATTGGACCCTAAACTCATGTTTTGATGCGTTTCATAGTGTTTGGGTGCATTTGGGATCATTTCATAACTGCATGAAACTCGGTGCAAAACGGGGTGAACTAGTGCAATTAATGCCAAAGTTCGTGCCATGAAGTCACTTCAGAGTTTTCGCAACAAACGGATCCAATCAACTCCATTGGACACTAAACTAATGTTTCTGTGCGTTTCGTAGTATTTGGGTGCATTTGGGATCGTTCCGTAACTGCATAAAACTTGTTTAAAAACATGCTGAACTGGTTCAATTAATACAAAAGTTCGTGCCATGAAGTCACATTGTATTTTTCGCAACAAATGCACCCAATCCACCCCATTGGACCCTAAACTCATGTTTTGGTGCGTTCATAGTGTTTGGGTGCATTTGGGATCATTTCATAACTGCATGAAACTCGGTGCAAAATGGGGTGAACTGGTTCAATTAATACAAAAGTTCGTGCCATGAAGTCACATAGTATTTTTCGCAACGAAGGCACCTAATCCACACAATTGGACCCTAAACTCATGTTTTGGTGTGTTTCATAGTGTTTGGGTGCATTTGGGATCGTTTCGTAACTGCATGAAAGTTGGTGCAAAATGGGATGAATTAGAGCAATTAATGCAAAAGTTCGTGCCATAAAGTCACGTCGAGATTTTTCGCAACGAATGCACCCAATCCACTCTATTGGATCCTAAACTAATGTTTCAATCTAGTTTGTAGTATTTGGGTGCATTTGAGATCGTTCCGTAACTGCATGAAACTTGTTGCAAAACATACTGAACTGGTCCAATTAATGCAAAAGTTCGTGCAACGAAGTCGCGTTGTAATTTTTCACAACCAACGCATCTAATCCACCCCATTGGACCCTAAACTCATGTTTTGGTGCGTTTCACAGTGTTTTGGTGCATTTGGGATCATTTCGTAACTGCATGAAACTCGGTGCAAAACGGGGGGAATTGGTGCAATTAATGCAAAAGTTTCTTCCACGAAGTCACATCAGGATTTTTCGCAACGGACGCACCCTATCCACACCATTGGACCCTAAAGTCATGTTTCAATATGTTTTGTAGTATTTGGGTGCATTTGGGATCGTTTCGTAACTACATGAAACTTGGTGCAAAACATACTGAACTGGTGCAATTAATGCAAAGGTTTGTGCCACGAAGTCACGTTGTAATTTTTCCCAACAAACGCACCTGATCCACCCCATTGGACCTTAAACTCATGTTTTGGTGCCTTTCATAGGTTTTGGGTGCATTTGGGATCGTTTCGTAACTGCATGAAACTCGGTGCAAAACGGGGTGAACTGGTGCATATAATACAAAAGTCCGTGCCACGAAGTCATGTCGGGATTTTTCGCAACGAACGCACCCAATCCACCCCATTGGACCCTAAACTCTTGTTTTGATGTGTTTCATAGTGTTTGCCTACATTTGGGATCATGTCGTAATTGCATGAAAGTTGGTGCAAAACGGGATGAGCTAGAGCAATTAATGCAAAAGTTCGTGCCACAAAGTCACGTCGACATTTTTCGCAATGAATGCACCCAATCCACTTCATTGGATCCAAAACTAATGCTTCGATCCGTTTTGTAGTATTTGCGTGCATTTGGGATCGTTCCATAACTGCATGAAACTTGTTGCAAAACATACTGAACTGGTCCAATTAATGCAAAAGTTCGTGCCACGAAGTCGCGTTGTAATTTTTCGCAACTAACGCACCTAATCCACCCCCATTGGACCCTAAACTCATGTTTTTTGTGTGTTTCATAGTGTTTGGGTGCATTTGGGACGTAACTGCATGAAACTCGGTGCAAAACGGGATGAATTGGTGCAATTAATGCAAAAGTTTGTGCCCCGAAGTCACATCGGAATTTTTCGCAACGGACGCACCCTCTCCACGCCATTGGACCCTAAAGTAATGTTTTAGTATGTTTTGTAGTATTTGGGTGCATTTGGGATCGTTTCGTAACTGCATGAAACTAGGTGCAAAACATACTGAACTGGTGCAATTAATGCAAAAGTTCGTGCCGCGAAGTCACGTTGTAATTTTTCCCAACTAACGCACCTGATCCACCCTATAAGACCCTAAACTCATGTTTTGGTGCCTTCATAGTGTTTGGGTGCATTTGGGATCGTTTCGTAACTGCATGAAACTCGGTACAAAACGGGTTGAACTGGTGCAATTAATGCAAAAGTCCGTGCCACGAAGTCACGTCAGGATTTTTCGCAACGAACGCACCCAATCCACCCCATTGGACCCTAAACTCATGTTTTGATGCGTTTCATAGTGTTTGGGTGCATTTGGGATCATTTCAATACTGCATGAAACTCGGTGCAAAACGGGGTGAACTAGTGCAATTAATGCCAAAGTTCGTGCCACGAAGTCACTTCAGAATTTTCGCAACAAGCGGACCCAATCAACTCCATTGGACACTAAACTAATGTTTCGGTGCATTTCGTAGTATTTGGGTGCATTTGGGATCGTTCCGTAACTGCATAAAACTTGTTTCAAAACATGCTGAACTGGTTCAATTAATACAAAAGTTTGTGCCATGAAGTCACATTGTATTTTTCGCAACAAATGTACCCAATCAACCCCATTGGACCCTAAACTCATGTTTTGTTGCGTTTCATAGTGTTTGGGTGCATTTGGGATCATTTCATAACTGCATGAAACTCGGTGCAAAACGGGGTGAACTAGTGCAATTAATGCCAAAGTTCGTGCCATGAAGTCACTTCAGAATTTTCGCAACAAACGGACCCAATCAACTCCATTGGACACTAAACTAATGTTTCGGTGCGTTTCGTAGTATTTGGGTGCATTTGGGATCGTTCCGTAACTGCATAAAACTTGTTTAAAAAACATGCTGAACTGGTTCAATTAATACAAAAGTTCGTGCCATGAAGTCACATTGTATTTTTCGCAACAAATGCACCCAATCCACCCCATTGGACCCCAAACTCATGTTTTGGTACGTTTCATAGTGTTTGGGTGCATTTGGGATCGTTTCGTAACTGCATGAAACTCGGTACAAAACGGAGTGAACTGGTGCAATTAATGCAAAATTCCATGCCACGAAGTCATGTCAGGATTTTTTGCAACGAACGCACCCAATCCACCCCATTGGACCCTAAACTCATGTTTTGATGCGTTTCATAGTGTTTGGGTGCATTTGGGATCATTTCATAACTGCATGAAACTCGGTGCAAAACGGGGTGAACTAGTGCAATTAATGCCAAAGTTCGTGCCATGAAGTCACTTCAGAATTTTCGCAACAAACGGATCCAATCAACTCCATTGGACACTAAACTAATGTTTCTGTGCGTTTCGTAGTATTTGGGTGCATTTGGGATCGTTCCGTAACTGCATAAAACTTGTTTAAAAACATGCTGAACTGGTTCAATTAATACAAAAGTTCGTGCCATGAAGTCACATTGTATTTTTCGCAACAAATGCACCCAATCCACCCCATTGGACCCTAAACTCATGTTTTGGTGCGTTCATAGTGTTTGGGTGCATTTGGGATCATTTCATAACTGCATGAAACTCGGTGCAAAATGGGGTGAACTGGTTCAATTAATACAAAAGTTCGTGCCATGAAGTCACATAGTATTTTTCGCAACGAAGGCACCTAATCCACACAATTGGACCCTAAACTCATGTTTTGGTGTGTTTCATAGTGTTTGGGTGTATTTGGGATCGTTTCGTAACTGCATGAAAGTTGGTGCAAAATGGGATGAATTAGAGCAATTAATGCTAAAGTTCGTGCCATAAAGTCACGTCGAGATTTTTCGCAACGAATGCACCCAATCCACTCTATTGGATCCTAAACTAATGTTTCAATCTATTTTGTAGTATTTGGGTGCATTTGAGATCGTTCCGTAACTACATGAAACTTGTTGCAAAACACACTGAACTGGTCCAATTAATGCAAAAGTTTGTGCAACGAAGTCGCGTTGTAATTTTTCGCAACCAACGCATCTAATCCACCCCATTGGACCCTAAACTCATGTTTTGGTGTGTTTCATAGTGTTTTGGTGCATTTGGGATCATTTCGTAACTGCATGAAACTCGGTGCAAAACGGGGGGAATTGGTGCAATTAATGCAAAAGTTTCTTCCACGAAGTCACATCAGGATTTTTCGCAACGGACGCACCCCATCCACACCATTGGACCCTAAAGTCATGTTTCAATATGTTTTGTAGTATTTGGGTGCATTTGGGATCGTTTCGTAACTACATGAAACTTGGTGCAAAACATACTGAACTGGTGCAATTAATGCAAAGGTTTTGCACCGAGTTTCATGTTTTGGTGCATTTCATAGCGTTTGGGTGCATTTGGGATCATTTCATAACTGCATGAAACTCGGTGCAAAACGGGGTGAACTAGTGCAATTAATGCCAAAGTTCGTGCCACGAAGTCACTTCAGGATTTTTCGCAACGAATGGACCCAATCAACTCCATTGGACCCTAAACTCATTTTTGGTGTGTTTCATAGTGTTTGCCTGCATTTGGGATCGTTTCGTAATTGCATGAAAGTTGGTGCAAAACGGGATGAACTAGAGCAATTAATGCTAAAGTTCGTGCCACAAAGTAACGTCGAGATTTTTCGCAACGAATGCACCCAATCCACTCCATTGGATTCTAAACTAATGTTTCGATCCGTTTTGTAGTATTTGCGTGCATTTGGGATCGTTCCATAACTGCATGAAACTTGTTGCGAAACATACTGAACTGGTCTAATTAATGCAAAAGTTCGTGCCACGAAGTCGCGTTGTAATTTTTCGCAACTAACGCACCTAATCCACCCCAATTGGACCCTAAACTCATGTTTTTTGTGTGTTTCATAGTGTTTGGGTGCATTTCGGATGTTACTGCATGAAACTTGGTGCAAAACGGGATGAATTGGTGCAATTAATGCAAAAGTTTGTGCCCCGAAGTCACATCAGGATTTTTCGCAATGGACGCACCCTATCCACCCCCATTGGACCCTAAAGTAATGTTTTAGTATGTTTTGTAGTATTTGGGTGCATTTGGGATCGTTTTGTAGCTGCATGAAACTTGGTGCAAAACATGCTGAACTGGTGCAATTAATGCAAAAGTTCGTGCCGCGAAGTCACGTTGTAATTTTTCCCAACAAACGCACCTGATCCACCCCATTGGACCCAAAACTCATGTTTTGGAGCCTTTCATAGTGTTTGGCTGCATTTGGGATTGTTTCGGAACTGCATGAAACTCGGTACAAAATGGGGTGAACTGGTGCAATTAATGCAAAAGTTCGTGCCACGAAGTCACGTCGGGATTTTTCGCAACGAATGCACCCAATCCGCCCAATTGGACCCTAAACTCATGTGTTGGTGCGTTTCATAGTGTTTGGGTGCCTTTGGGATCATTTTGTAACTGCATGAAACTCGGTGTAAAATGGGGTGAACTGGTGCAATTAATGCAAAAGTTCGTGCCACGAAGACACTTTAGGTTTTTTCACAACGATCAGACCCAATCAACCCCATTGGACCCTAAACTAATGTTCCGGTGCGTTTCGTAGTATTTGGGTGCATTTGGGATCGTTCCGTAACTGCAAGAAACTTGTTTCAAAACATACTGAACTGGTTCAATTAATACAAAAGTTCGTGCCATGAAGCCACATTGTATTTTTCGCAACGAACGCTCCTGATCCACCCCATTGGACCTTAAACTCATGTTTTGGTGTGTTTCATTGTGTTTGGGTGCATTTGGGATCGTTTCGTAACTGCATGAAACTTGGTGCAAAACAGGATGAACTGGAGCAATTAATGCAAAAGTTCGTGCCACAATGTCACGTCGAGATTTTTCGCAACGAATGCACCCAATCCACCCCATTGGACCCTAAACTAATGTTTCGTTCCGTTTTGTAGTATTTGGGTGCATTTGGGATCATTCCGTAACTGCATGAAACTTAATGCAAAACATAATGAACTGGTTCAGTTAATGCAAAAGTTCGTGCCATGAAGTCGCGTTGTAATTTTCGCAACCAACACACCTAATCCACCCCATTGGAACCTAAACTCATGTTTTGGTGCGTTTCATAGTGTTTGGGTGCATTTGGGATCATTTCGTAACTGCAAGAAACTCGGTGCAAAACGGGATGAATTAGTGCAATTAATGCAAAAGTTTGTTCCACGAAGTCACATCGGGATTTTTCGCAAGGGACGCACACTATCCACCCCATTGGACCCTAAAGTCATGTTTCAATATGTTTTGTAGTATTTGGGTGCATTTGGGATCATTTCGTAACTGCATGAAACTTGGTGCAAAACATACTAAACTGGTGCAATTAATGCAAAGGTTTGTGCCACAAAGTCACGTTGTAATTTTCCCAACAAACGCACCTGATCCACGCTATTGGACCCTAAACTCATGTTTTGGTGCCTTTCATAGTGTTTGGGTGCATTTGGGATCGTTTCGTAACTGCATGAAACTCGGTACAAAACGGGGTGAACTGGTGCAATTAATGCAAAAGTCCGTGCCACGAAGTCACGTCAGGATTTTTCGCAACGAACGCACCCAATCCACCCCATTGGACCCTAAACTCATGTTTTGATGCGTTTCATAGTGTTTGGGTGCATTTGGGATCATTTCATAACTGCATGAAACTCGGTGCAAAACGGGGTGAACTAGTGCAATTAATGCCAAAGTTCGTGCCATGAAGTCACTTCAGAATTTTCGCAACAAGCGGACCCAATCAACTCCATTGGACACTAAACTAATGTTTCGGTGCGTTTCGTAGTATTTGGGTGCATTTGGGATCGTTCCGTAACTGCATAAAACTTGTTTCAAAACATGCTGAACTGGTTCAATTAATACAAAAGTTTGTGCCATGAAGTCACATTGTATTTTTCGCAACAAATGTACCCAATCAACCCCATTGGACCCTAAACTCATGTTTTGTTGCGTTTCATAGTATTTGGGTGCATTTGGGATCATTTCATAACTACATGAAACTCGGTGCAAAACGGGGTGAACTAGTGCAATTAATGCCAAAGTTCGTGCCATGAAGTCACTTCAGAATTTTCGCAACAAACGGACCCAATCAACTCCATTGGACACTAAACTAATGTTTCGGTGCGTTTCGTAGTATTTGGGTGCATTTGGGATCGTTCCGTAACTGCATAAAACTTGTTTAAAAACATGCTGAACTGGTTCAATTAATACAAAAGTTCGTGCCATGAAGTCACATTGTATTTTTCGCAACAAATGCACCCAATCCACCCCATTGGACCCCAAACTCATGTTTTGGTGCGTTTCATAGTGTTTGGGTGCATTTGGGATCGTTTCGTAACTGCATGAAACTCGGTACAAAACGGAGTGAACTGGTGCAATTAATGCAAAATTCCGTGCCACGAAGTCATGTCAGGATTTTTTGCAATGAACGCACCCAATCCACCCCATTGGACCCTAAACTCATGTTTTGATGCGTTTCATAGTGTTTGGGTGCATTTGGGATCATTTCATAACTGCATGAAACTCGGTGCAAAACGGGGTGAACTAGTACAATTAATGCCAAAGTTCGTGCTATGAAGTCACTTCAGAATTTTCGCAACAAGCGGACCCAATCAACTCCATTGGACACTAAACTAATGTTTCGGTGCGTTTCGTAGTATTTGGGTGCATTTGGGATCGTTCCGTAACTGCATAAAACTTGTTTCAAAACATGCTGAACTGGTTCAATTAATACAAAAGTTTGTGCCATGAAGTCACATTGTAGTTTTCGCAACAAATGTACCCAATCAACCCCATTGGACCCTAAACTCATGTTTTGTTGCGTTTCATAGTGTTTGGGTGCATTTGGGATCATTTCATAACTACATGAAACTCGGTGCAAAACGGGGTGAACTAGTGCAATTAATGCCAAAGTTCGTGCCATGAAGTCACTTCAGAATTTTCGCAACAAACGGACCCAATCAACTCCATTGGACACTAAACTAATGTTTCGGTGCGTTTCGTAGTATTTGGGTGCATTTGGGATCGTTCCGTAACTGCATAAAACTTGTTTAAAAACATGCTGAACTGGTTCAATTAATACAAAAGTTCGTGCCATGAAGTCACATTGTATTTTTCGCAACAAATGCACCCAATCCACCCCATTGGACCCCAAACTCATGTTTTGGTGCGTTTCATAGTGTTTGGGTGCATTTGGGATCGTTTCGTAACTGCATGAAACTCGGTACAAAACGGAGTGAACTGGTGCAATTAATGCAAAATTCCGTGCCACGAAGTCATGTCAGGATTTTTTGCAATGAACGCACCCAATCCACCCCATTGGACCCTAAACTCATGTTTTGATGCGTTTCATAGTGTTTGGGTGCATTTGGGATCATTTCATAACTGCATGAAACTCGGTGCAAAACGGGGTGAACTAGTACAATTAATGCCAAAGTTCGTGCTATGAAGTCACTTCAGAATTTTCGCAACAAGCGGACCCAATCAACTCCATTGGACACTAAACTAATGTTTCGGTGCGTTTCGTAGTATTTGGGTGCATTTGGGATCGTTCCGTAACTGCATAAAACTTGTTTCAAAACATGCTGAACTGGTTCAATTAATACAAAAGTTTGTGCCATGAAGTCACATTGTAGTTTTCGCAACAAATGTACCCAATCAACCCCATTGGACCCTAAACTCATGTTTTGGTGCGTTTCATAGTGTTTGGGTGCATTTGGGATCATTTCATAACTGCAAGAAACTCGGTGCAAAACGGGATGAATTAGTGCAATTAATGCAAAAGTTTGTTCCACGAAGTCACATCGGGATTTTTCGCAAGGGACGCACACTATCCACCCCATTGGACCCTAAAGTCATGTTTCAATATGTTTTGTACTATTTGGGGCGCATTTGGGATCGTTTCGTAACTGCATGAAACTTGGTGCAAAACATACTAAACTGGTGCAATTAATGCAAAGGTTTGTGCCACAAAGTCACGTTGTAATTTTCCCAACAAACGCACCTGATCCACGCTATTGGACCCTAAACTCATGTTTTGGTGCCTTTCATAGTGTTTGGGTGCATTTGGGATCGTTTCGTAACTGCATGAAACTCGGTACAAAACGGGGTGAACTGGTGCAATTAATGCAAAAGTCCGTGCCACGAAGTCACGTCAGGATTTTTCGCAATGAACGCACCCAATCCACCCCATTGGACCCTAAACTCATGTTTTGATGCGTTTCATAGTGTTTGGGTGCATTTGGGATCATTTCATAACTGCATGAAACTCGGTGCAAAACGGGGTGAACTAGTGCAATTAATGCCAAAGTTCGTGCCATGAAGTCACTTCAGAATTTTCGCAACAAGCGGACCCAATCAACTCCATTGGACACTAAACTAATGTTTCGGTGCGTTTCGTAGTATTTGGGTGCATTTGGGATCGTTCCGTAACTGCATAAAACTTGTTTCAAAACATGCTGAACTGGTTCAATTAATACAAAAGTTTGTGCCATGAAGTCACATTGTATTTTTCGCAACAAATGTACCCAATCAACCCCATTGGACCCTAAACTCATGTTTTGTTGCGTTTCATAGTATTTGGGTGCATTTGGGATCATTTCATAACTACATGAAACTCGGTGCAAAACGGGGTGAACTAGTGCAATTAATGCCAAAGTTCGTGCCATGAAGTCACTTCAGAATTTTTGCAACAAACGGACCCAATCAACTCCATTGGACACTAAACTAATGTTTCGGTGCGTTTCGTAGTATTTGGGTGCATTTGGGATCGTTCCGTAACTGCATAAAACTTGTTTAAAAACATGCTGAACTGGTTCAATTAATACAAAAGTTCGTGCCATGAAGTCACATTGTATTTTTCGCAACAAATGCACCCAATCCACCCCATTGGACCCCAAACTCATGTTTTGGTGCGTTTCATAGTGTTTGGGTGCATTTGGGATCGTTTCGTAACTGCATGAAACTCGGTACAAAACGGAGTGAACTGGTGCAATTAATGCAAAATTCCGTGCCACGAAGTCATGTCAGGATTTTTTGCAATGAACGCACCCAATCCACCCCATTGGACCCTAAACTCATGTTTTGATGCGTTTCATAGTGTTTGGGTGCATTTGGGATCATTTCATAACTGCATGAAACTCGGTGCAAAACGGGGTGAACTAGTACAATTAATGCCAAAGTTCGTGCTATGAAGTCACTTCAGAATTTTCGCAACAAGCGGACCCAATCAACTCCATTGGACACTAAACTAATGTTTCGGTGCGTTTCGTAGTATTTGGGTGCATTTGGGATCGTTCCGTAACTGCATAAAACTTGTTTCAAAACATGCTGAACTGGTTCAATTAATACAAAAGTTTGTGCCATGAAGTCACATTGTAGTTTTCGCAACAAATGTACCCAATCAACCCCATTGGACCCTAAACTCATGTTTTGTTGCGTTTCATAGTGTTTGGGTGCATTTGGGATCATTTCATAACTACATGAAACTCGGTGCAAAACGGGGTGAACTAGTGCAATTAATGCCAAAGTTCGTGCCATGAAGTCACTTCAGAATTTTCGCAACAAACGGACCCAATCAACTCCATTGGACACTAAACTAATGTTTCGGTGCGTTTCGTAGTATTTGGGTGCATTTGGGATCGTTCCGTAACTGCATAAAACTTGTTTAAAAACATGCTGAACTGGTTCAATTAATACAAAAGTTCGTGCCATGAAGTCACATTGTATTTTTCGCAACAAATGCACCCAATCCACCCCATTGGACCCCAAACTCATGTTTTGGTGCGTTTCATAGTGTTTGGGTGCATTTGGGATCGTTTCGTAACTGCATGAAACTCGGTACAAAACGGAGTGAACTGGTGCAGTTAATGCAAAATTCCGTGCCACGAAGTCACGTCAGGATTTTTTGCAACGAACGCACCCAATCCACCCCATTGGACCCTAAACTCATGTTTTGATGCGTTTCATAGTGTTTGGGTGCATTTGGGATCATTTCAGAACTGCATGAAACTCGGTGCAAAACGGGGTGAACTAGTGCAATTAATGCCAAAGTTCGTGCCATGAAGTCACTTCAGAATTTTCGCAACAAACAGACCCAATCAACTCCATTGGACACTAAACTAATGTTTCGGTGCGTTTCGTAGTATTTGGGTGCATTTGGGATCGTTCCGTAACTGCATAAAACTTGTTTAAAAACATGCTGAACTGGTTCAATTAATACAAAAGTTCGTGCCATGAAGTCACATCGGGATTTTTCGCAACGAACGCACCCAATCCACCCCATTGGACCCTAAACTCATGTTTTGATGCGTTTCATAGTGTTCGGGTGCATTTGGGATCATTTCATAACTACATGAAACTCGGTGCAAAACGGGGTGAACTAGTGCAATTAATGCCAAAGTTCGTGCCATGAAGTCACTTCAGAATTTTCGCAACAAACGGACCCAATCAACTCCATTGGACACTAAACTAATGTTTCGGTGCGTTTCGTAGTATTTGGGTGCATTTGGGATCGTTCCGTAACTGCATAAAACTTGTTTAAAAACATGCTGAACTGGTTCAATTAATACAAAAGTTCGTGCCATGAAGTCACATTGTATTTTTCGCAACAAATGCACCCAATCCACCCCATTGGACCCCAAACTCATGTTTTGGTGCGTTTCATAGTGTTTGGGTGCATTTGGGATCGTTTCGTAACTGCATGAAACTCGGTACAAAACGGAGTGAACTGGTGCAATTAATGCAAAATTCCGTGCCACGAAGTCATGTCAGGATTTTTTGCAATGAACGCACCCAATCCACCCCATTGGACCCTAAACTCATGTTTTGATGCGTTTCATAGTGTTTGGGTGCATTTGGGATCATTTCATAACTGCATGAAACTCGGTGCAAAACGGGGTGAACTAGTACAATTAATGCCAAAGTTCGTGCTATGAAGTCACTTCAGAATTTTCGCAACAAGCGGACCCAATCAACTCCATTGGACACTAAACTAATGTTTCGGTGCGTTTCGTAGTATTTGGGTGCATTTGGGATCGTTCCGTAACTGCATAAAACTTGTTTCAAAACATGCTGAACTGGTTCAATTAATACAAAAGTTTGTGCCATGAAGTCACATTGTAGTTTTCGCAACAAATGTACCCAATCAACCCCATTGGACCCTAAACTCATGTTTTGGTGCGTTTCATAGTGTTTGGGTGCATTTGGGATCATTTCATAACTGCAAGAAACTCGGTGCAAAACGGGATGAATTAGTGCAATTAATGCAAAAGTTTGTTCCACGAAGTCACATCGGGATTTTTCGCAAGGGACGCACACTATCCACCCCATTGGACCCTAAAGTCATGTTTCAATATGTTTTGTACTATTTGGGCGCATTTGGGATCGTTTCGTAACTGCATGAAACTTGGTGCAAAACATACTAAACTGGTGCAATTAATGCAAAGGTTTGTGCCACAAAGTCACGTTGTAATTTTCCCAACAAACGCACCTGATCCACGCTATTGGACCCTAAACTCATGTTTTGGTGCCTTTCATAGTGTTTGGGTGCATTTGGGATCGTTTCGTAACTGCATGAAACTCGGTACAAAACGGGGTGAACTGGTGCAATTAATGCAAAAGTCCGTGCCACGAAGTCACGTCAGGATTTTTCGCAACGAACGCACCCAATCCACCCCATTGGACCCTAAACTCATGTTTTGATGCGTTTCATAGTGTTTGGGTGCATTTGGGATCATTTCATAACTGCATGAAACTCGGTGCAAAACGGGGTGAACTAGTGCAATTAATGCCAAAGTTCGTGCCATGAAGTCACTTCAGAATTTTCGCAACAAGCGGACCCAATCAACTCCATTGGACACTAAACTAATGTTTCGGTGCGTTTCGTAGTATTTGGGTGCATTTGGGATCGTTCCGTAACTGCATAAAACTTGTTTCAAAACATGCTGAACTGGTTCAATTAATACAAAAGTTTGTGCCATGAAGTCACATTGTATTTTTCGCAACAAATGTACCCAATCAACCCCATTGGACCCTAAACTCATGTTTTGTTGCGTTTCATAGTATTTGGGTGCATTTGGGATCATTTCATAACTACATGAAACTCGGTGCAAAACGGGGTGAACTAGTGCAATTAATGCCAAAGTTCGTGCCATGAAGTCACTTCAGAATTTTTGCAACAAACGGACCCAATCAACTCCATTGGACACTAAACTAATGTTTCGGTGCGTTTCGTAGTATTTGGGTGCATTTGGGATCGTTCCGTAACTGCATAAAACTTGTTTAAAAACATGCTGAACTGGTTCAATTAATACAAAAGTTCGTGCCATGAAGTCACATTGTATTTTTCGCAACAAATGCACCCAATCCACCCCATTGGACCCCAAACTCATGTTTTGGTGCGTTTCATAGTGTTTGGGTGCATTTGGGATCGTTTCGTAACTGCATGAAACTCGGTACAAAACGGAGTGAACTGGTGCAATTAATGCAAAATTCCGTGCCACGAAGTCATGTCAGGATTTTTTGCAATGAACGCACCCAATCCACCCCATTGGACCCTAAACTCATGTTTTGATGCGTTTCATAGTGTTTGGGTGCATTTGGGATCATTTCATAACTGCATGAAACTCGGTGCAAAACGGGGTGAACTAGTACAATTAATGCCAAAGTTCGTGCTATGAAGTCACTTCAGAATTTTCGCAACAAGCGGACCCAATCAACTCCATTGGACACTAAACTAATGTTTCGGTGCGTTTCGTAGTATTTGGGTGCATTTGGGATCGTTCCGTAACTGCATAAAACTTGTTTCAAAACATGCTGAACTGGTTCAATTAATACAAAAGTTTGTGCCATGAAGTCACATTGTAGTTTTCGCAACAAATGTACCCAATCAACCCCATTGGACCCTAAACTCATGTTTTGTTGCGTTTCATAGTGTTTGGGTGCATTTGGGATCATTTCATAACTACATGAAACTCGGTGCAAAACGGGGTGAACTAGTGCAATTAATGCCAAAGTTCGTGCCATGAAGTCACTTCAGAATTTTCGCAACAAACGGACCCAATCAACTCCATTGGACACTAAACTAATGTTTCGGTGCGTTTCGTAGTATTTGGGTGCATTTGGGATCGTTCCGTAACTGCATAAAACTTGTTTAAAAACATGCTGAACTGGTTCAATTAATACAAAAGTTCGTGCCATGAAGTCACATTGTATTTTTCGCAACAAATGCACCCAATCCACCCCATTGGACCCCAAACTCATGTTTTGGTGCGTTTCATAGTGTTTGGGTGCATTTGGGATCGTTTCGTAACTGCATGAAACTCGGTACAAAACGGAGTGAACTGGTGCAGTTAATGCAAAATTCCGTGCCACGAAGTCACGTCAGGATTTTTTGCAACGAACGCACCCAATCCACCCCATTGGACCCTAAACTCATGTTTTGATGCGTTTCATAGTGTTTGGGTGCATTTGGGATCATTTCAGAACTGCATGAAACTCGGTGCAAAACGGGGTGAACTAGTGCAATTAATGCCAAAGTTCGTGCCATGAAGTCACTTCAGAATTTTCGCAACAAACAGACCCAATCAACTCCATTGGACACTAAACTAATGTTTCGGTGCGTTTCGTAGTATTTGGGTGCATTTGGGATCGTTCCGTAACTGCATAAAACTTGTTTAAAAACATGCTGAACTGGTTCAATTAATACAAAAGTTCGTGCCATGAAGTCACATCGGGATTTTTCGCAACGAACGCACCCAATCCACCCCATTGGACCCTAAACTCATGTTTTGATGCGTTTCATAGTGTTCGGGTGCATTTGGGATCATTTCATAACTGCATGAAACTCGGTGCAAAACGGGGTGAACTAGTGCAATTAATGCCAAAGTTCGTGCCATGAAGTCACTTCAGAATTTTTCGCAACAAACGGACCCAATCAACTCCATTGGACACTAAACTAATGTTTCGGTGCGTTTCGTAGTATTTGGGTGCAATTGGGATCGCTCCGTAACTGCATAAAACCTGTTTTAAAACATACTGAGCTGGTTCAATTAATACAAAAGTTCGTGCCACGAAGTAACATTGTATTTTTCGCAACTAATGCACCCAATCCACCCCATTAGACCCTAAACTCATGTTTTGGTGTGTTTCACAGTGTTTGGGTGCATTTGGGATCGTTTCGTAACTGCATGAAACTCGGTACAAAACCGGGTGAACTGGTGCAATTAATGCAAAAGTCCGTGCCACGAAGTCACGTCGGGATTTTTCACAACGAATGCACCCAATCCACCCCATTGGACCCTAAACTCATGTTTGGATGCGTTTCATAGTGTTTGGGTGCATTTGGGATCATTTCATAACTGCATGAAACTCGGTGCAAAACAAGGTGAACTAGTGCAATTAATGCCAAAGTTCGTGCCACGAAGTCACTTCAGGATTTTTCGCAACGAACGAACCCAATCAACTCCATTGGACCCTAAACTCATTTTTTGGTGTGTTTCATAGTGTTTGCCTACATTTGGGATCATTTCGTAATTGCATGAAAGTTGGTGCAAAACGGGATGAGCTAGAGCAATTAATGCAAAGGTTCGTGCCACAAAGTCACGTCGAAATTTTTCGCAACGAATGCACCCAATCCACTCCATTGGATCCTAAACTAATGCTTCGATCCGTTTTTGTAGTATTTGCGTGCATTTGGGATCGTTCCATAACTGCATGAAACTTGTTGCAAAACATACTGAACTGGTCCAATTAATGCAAAAGTTCGTGCCACGAAGTCGCGTTGTAATTTTTCGCAACTAACGCACCTAATCCACCCCCATTGGACCCTAAACTCATGTTTTTTGTGTGTTTCATAGTGTTTGGGTGCATTTGGGACGTAACTGCATGAAACTCGGTGCAAAACGGGATGAATTGGTGCAATTAATGCAAAAGTTTGTGCCCCGAAGTCACATCGGAATTTTTGGCAACGGACGCACCCTCTCCACCCCATTGGACCCTAAAGTAATGTTTTAGTATGTTTTGTATTATTTGGGTACATTTGGGATCGTTTCGTAACTGCATGAAGCTTGGTGCAAAACATACTGAACTGGTGCAATTAACGCAAAAGTTCGTGCCGCGAAGTCACGTTGTAATTTTTCCCAACAAACACACCTGATCCACCCCATTGGACCCTAAACTCATGTTTTGGAGCCTTTCATAGTGTTTGGCTGCATTTGGGATCATTTCGGAACTGCATGAAACTAGGTACAAAATGGGGTGAACTGGTGGAATTAAAGCAAAAGTTCGTGCCACAAAGTCACGTTGGGATTTTTCGCAACGAATGCACCCAATCCGCCCGATTGGACCCTAAACTCATGTGTTGGTGCGTTTCATAGTGTTTGGGTGTATTTGGGATCATTTCATAACTGCATGAAACTCGGTGTAAAACGGGGTGAACTGGTGCAATTAATGCAAAAGTTCGTGCCACGAAGTCACTTTAGGTTTTTTCGCAACGAACGGACCCAATCAACCCCATTGGACCCTAAACTAATGTTTCGGTGCGTTTCGTAGTATTTGGGTGCATTTGGGATCGTTCCGTAACTGCAAGAAAATTGTTTCAAAACATACTGAACTGGTTCAATTAATACAAAAGTTCGTGCCACGAAGTCACATTGTATTTTTCGCAACGAAAGCACCTGATCCACCCCATTGGACCCCAAACTCATGTTTTGGTGTGTTTCCAAGTGTTTGGGTGCATTTGGGATCGTTTCGTAACTGCATGAAACTTGGTGCAAAATAGGACGAACTGAGCAATTAATGCAAAAGTTCGTGCCACAATGTCACGTCGAGATTTTTCGCAACGAATGCACCCAATCCACCCCATTGGAACCTAAACTAATGTTTCGGTCCGTTTTGTAGTATTTGGGTGCATTTGGGATCGTTCCGTAACTGCATGAAACTTATTGCAAAACATACTAAATTGGTTCCGTTAATGCAAAAGTTCGTGCCATGAAGTCGCATTGTAATTTTTCGCAACCAACTCTCCTAATCCACCCCATTGGAACCTAAACTCATGTTTTGGTGCATTTCATAGTGTTTGGGTGCATTTGGGATCATTTCGTAACTGCATGAAACTCGGTGCAAAACGGGATGAATTAGTGCAATTAATGCAAAAGTTTGTTCCACGAAGTCACATCGAGATTTTTCGCAAGGGACGCACACTATCCACCCCATTGGACCCTAAAGTCATCTTTCAATATGTTTTGTAGTATTTGGGTGCATTTGGGATCGTTTCGTAACTGCATGAAACTTTGTACAAAACATACTGAACTGGTGCAATTAATGCAAAGGTTTTGCCACGAAGTCACGTTGTAATTTTTCCCAATTAACGCACCTGATCCACCCTATAGGACCCTAAACTCATGTTTTGGTGCCTTCATAGTGTTTGGATGCATTTGGGATCGTTTCATAACTGCATGAAACTCGGTACAAAACGGGGTGAACTGGTGCAATTAATGCAAAAGTCCGGGCCACGAAGCCACGTCGGGATTTTTCGCAACGAATGCACCCAATCCACCCCATTGGACCCTAAACTCATGTTTTGATGCGTTTCATAGTGTTCGGGTGCATTTGGGATCATTTCATAACTGCATGAAACTCGGTGCAAAACGGGGTGAACTAGTGCAATTAATGCCAAAGTTCGTGCCATGAAGTCACTTCAGAATTTTTCGCAACGAACGGACCCAATCAACTCCATTGGACACTAAACTAATGTTTCGGTGCGTTTCGTAGTATTTGGGTGCAATTGGGATCGTTCCGTAACTGCATAAAACTTGTTTTAAAACATACTGAGCTGGTTCAATTAATACAAAAGTTCGTGCCACGAAGTCACATTGTATTTTTCGCAACGAATGCACCCAATCCACCCCATTGGACCCTAAACTCTTGTTTTGGTGCGTTTCATAGTGTTTGGGTGCATTTGGGATCGTTTCGTAACTGCATGAAACTCGGTACAAAACCGGGTGAACTGGTGCAATTAATGCAAAAGTCCGTGCCACGAAGTCACATCAGGATTTTTAGCAACGAACGCACCCAATCCACCCCATTGGACCCTAAACTCATGTGTTGATGCGTTTCATAGTGTTTGGGTGCATTTGGGATCATTTCATAACTGCATGAAACTCGGTGAAAAACGGGGTGAACTAGTGCAATTAATGCCAAAGTTCGTGCCACGAAGTCACTTCTGGATTTTTCGCAACGAACGGACCCAATCAACTCCATTGGACCCTAAACTCATTTTTGGTGTGTTTCATAGTGTTTGCTTGCATTTGGGATCGTTTCGTGATTGCATGAAAGTTGGTGCAAAACGGGATGAACTAGAGCAATTAATGCAAAAGTTCGTGCCACAAAGTCACGTCGAGATTTTTCGCAACGAATGCACCCAATCCACTCCATTGGATCCTAAACTAATGTTTCGATCCGTTTTGTAGTATTTGCGTGCATTTGGGATCGTTCCATAACTGCATGAAACTTATTGCAAAACATACTGAACTGGTCCAATTAATGCAAAAGTTCGTGCCACGAAGTCGCGTTGTAATTTTTCGCAAATAACGCACCTAATCCACCCCAATTGGACCCTAAACTCATGTTTTTTGTGTGTTTCATAGTGTTTGGGTGCATTTGGGATGTTACTGCATGAAACTTGGTGCAAAACGGGATGAATTGGTGCAATTAATGCAAAAGTTTGTGCCTCGAAGTCACATCAGGATTTTTGGCAACGGACGCACCCTATCCACCCCCATTGGGCCCTAAAGTAATGTTTTAGTATGTTTTGTAGTATTTGGGTGCATTTGGGATCGTTTCGTAGCTGCATGAAACTTGGTGCAAAACATACTGAACTGGTGCAATTAATGCAAAAGTTCGTGCCGCGAAGTCACATTGAATTTTTCGCAACGAACGCACCTGATCCACCCCATTGGACCCTAAACTCATGTTTTGGTGTGTTTCCTAGTGTTTGGGTGCATTTGAGATCGTTTCGTAACTGCATGAAACTTGGTGCAAAACAGGATGAACCGGACCAATTAATGCAAAAGTTCGTGCCACAATGTCATGTCGAGATTTTTCGCAACGAATGCACCCAATCCACCCCATTGGAACCTAAACTAATGTTTCGGTCCGTTTTGTAGTATTTGGGTGCATTTGGGATCGTTCCGTAACTGCAAGAAACTTATTGCAAAACATACTGAATTGGTTCAGTTAATGCAAAAGTTCGTGCCATGAAGTCGCATTGTAATTTTTCGCAACCAACGCACCTAATCCACCCCCATTGGAACCTAAACTCATGTTTTGGTGCATTTCATAGTGTTTGGGTGCATTTGGGATCATTTCGTAACTGCATGAAACTCGGTGCAAAACGGGATGAATTAGTGCAATTAATGCAAAAGTTTGTTCCACGAAGTCACATCGAGATTTTTCGCAAGGGACGCACACTATCCACCCCATTGGACCCTAATGTCATGTTTCAATATGTTTTGTAGTATTTGGGTGCATTTGGGATCGTTTCGTAACTGCATGAAACTTTGTGCAAAACATACTGAACTGGTGCAATTAATGCAAAGGTTTGTGCCACGAAGTCACGTTGTAATTTTTCCCAACTAACGCACCTGATCCACCCTATAAGACCCTAAACTCATGTTTTGGTGCCTTCATAGTGTTTGGGTGCATTTGGGATCGTTTCGTAACTGCATGAAACTCGGTACAAAACGGGGTGAACTGGTGCAATTAATGCAAAAGTCCGGGCCACGAAGTCACGTCGGGATTTTTCACAACGAACGCACCCAATCCACCCCATTGGACCCTAAACTCATGTTTTGATTCGTTTCATAGTGTTTGGGTGCATTTGGGATCATTTCATAACTGCATGAAACTCGATGCAAAACGGGGTGAACTAGTGCAATTAATGCCAAAGTTCGTGCCATGAAGTCACTTCAGAATTTTTCGCAATGAACGGACCCAATCAACTCCATTGGACACTAAACTAATGTTTCGGTGCGTTTCGTAGTATTTGGGTGCAATTGGGATCGTTCCGTAACTGCATAAAACTTGTTTTAAAACATACTGAGCTGGTTCAATTAATACAAAAGTTCGTGCCACGAAGTCACATTGTATTTTTCGCAACGAATGCACCCAATCCACCCCATTGGACCCTAAACTCTTGTTTTGGTGCGTTTCATAGTGTTTGGGTGCATTTGGGATCGTTTCGTAACTGCATGAAACTCGGTACAAAACCGGGTGAACTGGTGCAATTAATGCAAAAGTCCGTGCCACGAAGTCACATCAGGATTTTTAGCAACGAACGCACCCAATCCACCCCATTGGACCCTAAACTCATGTGTTGATGCGTTTCATAGTGTTTGGGTGCATTTGGGATCATTTCATAACTGCATGAAACTCGGTGAAAAACGGGGTGAACTAGTGCAATTAATGCCAAAGTTCGTGCCACGAAGTCACTTCTGGATTTTTCGCAACGAACGGACCCAATCAACTCCATTGGACCCTAAACTCATTTTTGGTGTGTTTCATAGTGTTTGCTTGCATTTGGGATCGTTTCGTGATTGCATGAAAGTTGGTGCAAAACGGGATGAACTAGAGCAATTAATGCAAAAGTTCGTGCCACAAAGTCACGTCGAGATTTTTCGCAACGAATGCACCCAATCCACTCCATTGGATCCTAAACTAATGTTTCGATCCGTTTTGTAGTATTTGCGTGCATTTGGGATCGTTCCATAACTGCATGAAACTTGTTGCAAAACATACTGAACTGGTCCAATTAAAGCAAAAGTTCGTGCCACGAAGTCGCGTTGTAATTTTTCGCAAATAACGCACCTAATCCACCCCAATTGGACCCTAAACTCATGTTTTTTGTGTGTTTCATAGTGTTTGGGTGCATTTGGGATGTTACTGCATGAAACTTGGTGCAAAACGGGATGAATTGGTGCAATTAATGCAAAAGTTTGTGCCTCGAAGTCACATCAGGATTTTTTGCAACGGACGCACCCTATCCACCCCCATTGGGCCCTAAAGTAATGTTTTAGTATGTTTTGTAGTATTTGGGTGCATTTGGGATCGTTTCGTAGCTGCATGAAACTTGGTGCAAAACATACTGAACTGGTGCAATTAATGCAAAAGTTCGTGCCGCGAAGTCACATTGAATTTTTCGCAACGAACGCACCTGATCCACCCCATTGGACCCTAAACTCATGTTTTGGTGTGTTTCCTAGTGTTTGGGTGCATTTGAGATCGTTTCGTAACTGCATGAAACTTGGTGCAAAACAGGATGAACCGGACCAATTAATGCAAAAGTTCGTGCCACAATGTCATGTCGAGATTTTTCGCAACGAATGCACCCAATCCACCCCATTGGAACCTAAACTAATGTTTCGGTCCGTTTTGTAGTATTTGGGTGCATTTGGGATCGTTCCGTAACTGCAAGAAACTTATTGCAAAACATACTGAATTGGTTCAGTTAATGCAAAAGTTCGTGCCATGAAGTCGCATTGTAATTTTTCGCAACCAACGCACCTAATCCACCCCCATTGGAACCTAAACTCATGTTTTGGTGCATTTCATAGTGTTTGGGTGCATTTGGGATCATTTCGTAACTGCATGAAACTCGGTGCAAAACGGGATGAATTAGTGCAATTAATGCAAAAGTTTGTTCCACGAAGTCACATCGAGATTTTTCGCAAGGGACGCACACTATCCACCCCATTGGACCCTAATGTCATGTTTCAATATGTTTTGTAGTATTTGGGTGCATTTGGGATCGTTTCGTAACTGCATGAAACTTTGTGCAAAACATACTGAACTGGTGCAATTAATGCAAAGGTTTGTGCCACGAAGTCACGTTGTAATTTTTCCCAACTAACGCACCTGATCCACCCTATAAGACCCTAAACTCATGTTTTGGTGCCTTCATAGTGTTTGGGTGCATTTGGGATCGTTTCGTAACTGCATGAAACTCGGTACAAAACGGGGTGAACTGGTGCAATTAATGCAAAAGTCCGGGCCACGAAGTCACGTCGGGATTTTTCACAACGAACGCACCCAATCCACCCCATTGGACCCTAAACTCATGTTTTGATTCGTTTCATAGTGTTTGGGTGCATTTGGGATCATTTCATAACTGCATGAAACTCGGTGCAAAACGGGGTGAACTAGTGCAATTAATGCCAAAGTTCGTGCCATGAAGTCACTTCAGAATTTTTCGCAACGAATGGACCCAATCAACTCCATTGGACACTAAACTAATGTTTCGGTGCGTTTCGTAGTATTTGGGTGCAATTGGGATCGTTCCGTAACTGCATAAAACCTGTTTTAAAACATACTGAGCTGGTTCAATTAATACAAAAATTCGTGCCACGAAGTAACATTGTATTTTTCGCAACGAATGCACCCAATCCACCCCATTGGACCCTAAACTCATGTTTTGGTGCGTTTCATAGTGTTTGGGTGCATTTGGGAACGTTTCGTAACTGCATGAAACTCGGTACAAAACCGGGTGAACTGGTGCAATTAATGCAAAAGTCCGTGCCACGAAGTCACGTCGGGATTTTTCGCAACGAACGTACCCAATCCACCGCATTGGACCCAAAACTCATGTTTTGATGCGTTTCATAGTGTTTGGGTGCATTTGAGATCATTTCATAACTGCATGAAACTCGCCGCAAAATGGGGTGAACTAGTGCAATTAATGCCAAAGTTCGTGCCATGAAGTCACTTCAGAATTTTTCGCAACGAACGGACTCAATCAACTCCATTGGACACTAAACTAATGTTTCGGTGCGTTTCGTAGTATTTGGGTGAAATTGGGATCGTTCCGTAACTGCATAAAACTTGTTTTAAAACATACTGAGCTGGTTCAATTAATACAAAAGTTCGTGCCACGAAGTCACATTGTATTTTTCGCAATGAATGCACCCAATCCACCCCATTGGACCCTAAACTCATGTTTTGGTGCATTTCATAGTGTTTGGGTGCATTTGGGATCATTTCATAACTGCATGAAACTCGGTGCAAAACGGGGTGAGCTAGTGCAATTAATGCCAAAGTTCGTGCCACGAAGTCACTTCAGGATTTTTCGCAACGAATGGACCCAATCAACTCCATTGGACCCTAAACTCATTTTTGGTGTGTTTCATAGTGTTTGCCTGCATTTGGGATCGTTTCGTAATTGCATGAAAGTTGGTGCAAAACGGGATGAACTAGAGCAATTAATGCAAAAGTTCGTGCCACAATGTCACGTCGAGATTTTTCGCAACGAATGCACCCAATCCACCCCATTGGACCCTAAACTAATGTTTCGTTCCGTTTTGTAGTATTTGGGTGCATTTGGGATCATTCCGTAACTGCATGAAACTTAATGCAAAACATAATGAACTGGTTCAGTTAATGCAAAAGTTCGTGCCATGAAGTCGCGTTGTAATTTTCGCAACCAACACACCTAATCCACCCCATTGGAACCTAAACTCATGTTTTGGTGCGTTTCATAGTGTTTGGGTGCATTTGGGATCGTTTCATAACTGCAAGAAACTCGGTGCAAAACGGGATGAATTAGTGCAATTAATGCAAAAGTTTGTTCCACGAAGTCACATCGGGATTTTTCGCAAGGGACGCACACTATCCACCCCATTGGACCCTAAAGTCATGTTTTAATATGTTTTGTACTATTTGGGCGCATTTGGGATCGTTTCGTAACTGCATGAAACTTGGTGCAAAACATACTAAACTGGTGCAATTAATGCAAAGGTTTGTGCCACAAAGTCACGTTGTAATTTTCCCAACAAACGCACCTGATCCACGCTATTGGACTCTAAACTCATGTTTTGGTGCCTTTCATAGTGTTTGGGTGCATTTGGGATCGTTTCGTAACTGCATCAAACTCGGTACAAAACGGGGTGAACTGGTGCAATTAATGCAAAAGTCCGTGCCACGAAGTCACGTCAGGATTTTTCGCAACGAACGCACCCAATCCACCCCATTGGACCCTAAACTCATGTTTTGATGTGTTTCATAGTGTTTGGGTGCATTTGGGATCATTTCATAACTGCATGAAACTCGATGCAAAACGGCGTGAACTAGTGCAATTAATGCCAAAGTTCGTGCCATGAAGTCACTTCAGAATTTTCGCAACAAGCGGACCCAATCAACTCCATTGGACACTAAACTAATGTTTCGGTGCGTTTCGTAGTATTTGGGTGCATTTGGGATTGTTCCGTAACTGCATAAAACTTGTTTCAAAACATGCTGAACTGGTTCAATTAATACAAAAGTTTGTGCCATGAAGTCACATTGTATTTTTCGCAACAAATGTACCCAATCAACCCCATTGGACCCTAAACTCATGTTTTGTTGCGTTTCATAGTGTTTGGGTGCATTTGGGATCATTTCATAACTGCATGAAACTCGGTGCAAAACGGGTTGAACTAGTGTAATTAATGCCAAAGTTCGTGCCATGAAGTCACTTCAGAATTTTCGCAACAAACGGACCCAATCAACTCCATTGGACACTAAACTAATGTTTCGGTGCGTTTCGTAGTATTTGGGTGCATTTGGGATCGTTCCGTAACTGCATAAAACTTGTTTAAAAACATGCTGAACTGGTTCAATTAATACAAAAGTTCGTGCCATGAAGTCACATTGTATTTTTCGCAACAAATGCACCCAATCCACCCCATTGGACCCCAAACTCATGTTTTGGTGCGTTTCATAGTGTTTGGGTGCATTTGGGATCGTTTCATAACTGCATGAAACTCGGTACAAAACGGAGTGAACTGGTGCAATTAATGTAAAATTCCGTGCCACGAAGTCACGTCAGGATTTTTCGCAACGAATGCACCCAATCCACCCCATTGGACCCTAAACTCATGTTTTGATGCGTTTCATAGTGTTTGGGTGCATTTGGTTTCATTTCAGAACTGCATGAAACTCGGTGCAAAACGGGGTGAACTAGTGCAATTAATGCCAAAGTTCCTGCCATGAAGTCACTTCAGAATTTTCGCAACAAACAGACCCAATCAACTCCATTGGACACTAAACTAATGTTTCGGTGCGTTTCGTAGTATTTGGGTGCATTTGGGATCGTTCCGTAACTGCATAAAACTTGTTTAAAAACATGCTGAACTGGTTCAATTAATACAAAAGTTCGTGCCATGAAGTCACATTGTATTTTTCGCAACAAATGCACCCAATCCACCCCATTGGACCCTAAACTCATGTTTTGGTGCGTTTCATAGTGTTTGGGTGCATTTGGGATCATTTCATAACTGCATGAAACTCGGTGCAAAATGGGGTGAACTAGTGCAATTAATGCCAAAGTTCGTGCCACGAAGTCACTTCAGGATTTTTCGCAACGAATGGACCCAATCAACTCCATTGGACCCTAAACTAATGTTTAGGTGCGTTTCGTAGTATTTCGGTGCATTTGGGATCGTTCCGTAACTGCATAAAACTTGTATCAAAACATACTGAACTGGTTCAATTAATACAAAAGTTCGTGCCATGAAGTCACATAGTATTTTTCGCAACGAAGGCACCTAATCCACACAATTGGACCCTAAACTCATGTTTTGGTGTGTTTCATAGTGTTTGGGTGCATTTGGGGATCGTTTCGTAACTGCATGAAAGTTGGTGCAAAATGGGATGAATTAGAGCAATTAATGCAAAAGTTCGTGCCATAAAGTCATGTCGAGATTTTTCGCAACGAATGCACCCAATCTACTCCATTGGATCCTAAACTAATGTTTTGATCTATTTTGTAGTATTTGGGTGCATTTGAGATCGTTCCGTAACTGCATGAAACTTGTTGCAAAACATACTGAACTGGTCCAATTAATGCAAAAGTTCGTGCAACGAAGTCGCGTTGTAATTTTTCGCAACCAACGCATCTAATCCTCCCCATTGGACCCTAAACTCATGTTTTGGAGCGTTTCATAGTGTTTGGTGCATTTGGGATCATTTCGTAACTGCATGAAACTCGGTGCAAAATGGGGGGAATTGGTGCAATTAATGCAAAAGTTTCTTCCATGAAGTCACATCAGGATTTTTCGCAACGGACGCACCCTATCCACACCATTGGACCCTAAAGTCATGTTTCAATATGTTTGGTAGTATTTGGGTGCATTTGGGATCGTTTCGTAACTACAGGAAACTTGGTGCAAAACATACTGAACTGGTGCAATTAATGCAAAGGTTAGTGCCACGAAGTCACGTTGTAATTTTTCCCAACAAACGCACCTGATCCACCCCATTGGACCTTAAACTCATGTTTTGGTGCCTTTCATAGGTTTTGGGTGCATTTGGGATCGTTTCGTAACTGCATGAAACTTGGTGCAAAACGGGGTGAACTGGTGCATATAATACAAAAGTCCGTGCCACGAAGTCACGTCGGGATTTTTCGCAACGAACGCAGCCAATCCACCCCATTGGACCCTAAACTCAAGTTTTGATGCGTTTCATAGTGTTCGGGTGCATTTGGGATCATTTCATAACTGCATGAAACTCGTTGCAAAACGGGGCGAACTAGTGCAATTAATGCCAAAGTTCGTGCCATGAAGTCACTTCAGAATTTTTCGCAACGAACGGACCCAATCAACTCCATTGGACACTAAACTAATATTTCGGTGCGTTTCGTAGTATTTGGGTGCAATTGGGATCGCTCCGTAACTGCATAAAACCTGTTTTAAAACATACTGAGCTGGTTCAATTAATACAAAAGTTCGTGCCACGAAGTAACATTGTATTTTTCGCAACGAATGCACCCAATCCACCCCATTAGACCCTAAACTCATGTTTTGGTGTGTTTCATAGTGTTTGGGTGCATTTGGGATCATTTCGTAACTGCATGAAACTCGGTACAAAACCGGGTGAACTGGTGCAATTAATGCAAAAGTCCGTGCCACGAAGTCACGTCGGGATTTTTCGCAACGAACGCACCCAATCCACCCCATTGGACCCTAAACTCATGTTTGGATGCGTTTCATAGTGTTTGGGTGCATTTGGGATCATTTCATAACTGCATGAAACTCGGTGCAAAACGGGGTGAACTAGTGCAATTAATGCCAAAGTTCGTGCCACGAAGTCACTTCAGGATTTTTCGCAACGAACGAACCCAATCAACTCCATTAGACCCTAAACTCATTTTTTGGTGTGTTTCATAGTGTTTGCCTACATTTGGGATCATTTCGTAATTGCATGAAAGTTGGTGCAAAACGGGATGAGCTAGAGCAATTAATGCAAAAGTTCGTGCCACAAAGTCACGTCGAGATTTTTCGCAACGAATGCACCCAATCCACTCCATTGGATCCTAAACTAATGTTTTGATCTATTTTGTAGTATTTGGGTGCATTTGAGATCGTTCCGTAACTGCATGAAACTTGTTGCAAAACATACTGAACTGGTCCAATTAATGCAAAAGTTCGTGCAACGAAGTCGCGTTGTAATTTTTCGCAACCAACGCATCTAATCCTCCCCATTGGACCCTAAACTCATGTTTTGGAGCGTTTCATAGTGTTTTGGTGCATTTAGGATCATTTCGTAACTGCATGAAACTCGGTGCAAAACGGGGTGAACTAGTGCAATTAATGCCAAAGGTCGTGCCACGAAGTCACTTCAGGATTTTTTGCAACGAACGAACCCAATCAACTCCATTGGACCCTAAACTCATTTTTGGTGTGTTTCATGGTGTTTGCCTACATTTGGGATCATTTCGTAATTGCATGAAAGTTGGTGCAAAACGGGATGTGCTAGAGCAATTAATGCAAAAGTTCGTGCCACAAAGTCACGTCGAGATTTTTCGCAACGAATGCACCCTATCCACTCCATTGGAGCCTAAACTAATGCTTCGATCCGTTTTGTAGAATTTGCGTGCATTTGGGATCGTTCCATAACTGCATGAAACTTGTTGCAAAACATACTGAACTGGTCCAATTAATGCAAAAGTTCGTGCCACGAAGTTGTGTTGTAATTTTTCGCAACTAACGCACCTAATCCACCCCCATTGGACCCTAAACTCATGTTTTTTGTGTGTTTCATAGTGTTTGGGTGCATTTGGGACGTAACTGCATGAAACTCGGTGCAAAATGGGATGAATTGGTGCAATTAATGCAAAAGTTTGTGCCCCGAAGTCACATCGGAATTTTTCGCAACGGACGCACCCTCTCCGCCCCATTGGACCCTAAAGTAATGTTTTAGTATGTTTTGTAGTATTTGGGTGCATTTGGGATCGTTTCGTAACTGCATGAAACTTGGTGCAAAACATACTGACCTGGTGCAATTAATGCAAAAGTTCGTGCCGCGAAGTCACGTTGTAATTTTTCCCAACAAACGCACCTGATCCACCCCATTCGACCCTAAACTCATGTTTTGGAGCCTTTCATAGTGTTTGGCTGCATTTGGGATCATTTCGGAACTGCATGAAACTAGGTATAAAATGGGGTGAACTGGTGCAATTAATGCAAAAGTTTGTGCCACGAAGTCACGTCGGGATTTTTCGCAACGAATGCACCCAATCCGCCCGATTGGACCCTAAACTCATGTGTTGGTGCGTTTCATAGTGTTTGGGTGCATTTGGGATCATTTCATAACTGCATGAAACTCGGTGTAAAACGGGGTGAACTGGTGCAATTAATGCAAAAGTTCGTGCCACGAAGTCACTTTAGGTTTTTTCGCAACGAACGGACCCAATCAACCCCATTGGACCCTAGACTAAAGTTTCGGTGCGTTTCGTAGTATTTGGGTGCATTTGGGATCGTTCCGTAACTGCAAGAAACTTGTTTCAAAACATACTGAACTGGTTCAATTAATACAAAAGTTCGTGCCACGAAGTCACATTGTATTTTTCGCAACGAACGCACCTGATCCACCCCATTGGACCTTAAACTAATGTTTTGGTGTGTTTCATAGTGTTTGGGTGCATTTGGGATCATTTCATAACTGCTTGAAACTCGGTGCAAAATGGGGTGAACTAGTGCAATTAATGCCAAAGTTCGTGCCATGAAGTCACTTCAGAATTTTTCGCAACGAACGGACCCAATCAACTCCATTGGACACTAAACTAATGTTTCGGTGTGTTTCGTAGTATTTGGGTGCAATTGGGATCGTTCCGTAACTGCATAAAACTTCTTTTAAAACATACTGAGCTGGTTCAATTAATACAAAAGTTCGTGCCACGAAGTCACATTGTATTTTTCGCAACGAATGCACCCAATCCACCCCATTGGACCCTAAGCTCATGTTTTGGTGTGTTTCAGAGTGTTTGGGTGCATTTGGGATCGTTTCGTAACTGCATGAAACTCGGTACAAAACCGGGTGAACTGGTGCAATTAATACAAAAGTCCGTGCCACGAAATCACATCGGGATTTTTAGCAACGAACGCACCCAATCCACCCCATTGGACCCTAGACTAAAGTTTCGGTGCGTTTCGTAGTATTTGGGTGCATTTGGGATCGTTCCGTAACTGCAAGAAACTTGTTTCAAAACATACTGAACTGGTTCAATTAATACAAAAGTTCGTGCCACGAAGTCACATTGTATTTTTCGCAACGAACGCACCTGATCCACCCCATTGGACCCTAAACTCATGTTTTGGTGTGTTTCCAAGTGTTTGGGTGCATTTGGGATTGTTTCGTAACTGCATGAAACTTGGTGCAAAATAGGATGAACTGGAGCAATTAATGCAAAAGTTCGTGCCACAATGTCACGTCGAGATTTTTCGCAACGAATGCACCCAATCCACCCCATTGGAACCTAAACTAATGTTTCGGTCCGTTTTGTAGTATTTGGGTGCATTTGGGATCGTTCCGTAACTGCATGAAACTTATTGCAAAACATACTAAATTGGTTCCGTTAATGCAAAAGTTCGTGCCATGAAGTCGCTTTGTAATTTTTCGCAACCAACGCACCTAATCCACCCCATTGGAACCTAAACTCATGTTTTGGTGCATTTCATAGTGTTTGGGTGCAATTGGGATCATTTCGTAACTGCATGAAACTCGGTGCAAAACGGGATGAATTAGTGCAATAAATGCAAAAGTTTGTTCCACGAAGTCACCTCGAGATTTTTCGCAAGGGACGCACACTATCCACCCCATTGGACCCTAAAGTCATGTTTCAATATGTTTTGTAGTATTTGGGTGCATTTGGGATCGTTTCGTAACTGCATGAAACTTTGTACAAAACATACTGAACTGGTGCAATTAATGCAAAGGTTTGTGCCACGAAGTCACGTTGTAATTTTTCCCAACTAACGCACCTGATCCACCCTATAGGACCCTAAACTCATGTTTTGGTGCCTTCATAGTGTTTGGATGCATTTGGGATCGTTTCGTAACTGCATGAAACTCGGTACAAAACGGGGGTGAACTGGTGCAATTAATGCAAAAGTCCGGGCCACGAAGCCACGTCGGGATTTTTCGCAACGAACGCACCCAATCCACCCCATTGGACCCTAAACTCATGTTTTGATGCGTTTCATTGTGTTCGGGTGCATTTGGGATCATTTCATAACTGCATGAAACTCGGTGCAAAACGGGGTGAACTAGTGCAATTAATGCCAAAGTTCGTGCCATGAAGTCACTTCAGAATTTTTCGCAATGAACGGACCCAATCAACTCCATTGGACAGTAAACTAATGTTTCGGTGCATTTCGTAGTATTTGGGTGCAATTGGGATCGTTCCGTAACTGCATAAAACTTGTTTTAAAACATACTGAGCTGGTTCAATTAATACAAAAGTTCGTGCCACGAAGTCACATTGTATTTTTCGCAACGAATGCACCCAATCCACCCCATTGGACCCTAAACTCATGTTTTGGTGTGTTTCATAGTGTTTGGGTGCATTTGGGATCGTTTCGTAACTGCATGAAACTCGGTACAAAACCGGGTGAACTGGTGCAATTAATGCAAAAGTCTGTGCCACGAAGTCACGTCGGGATTTTTAGCAACAAACGCACCAAATCCACCCCATTGGACCCTAAACTCATGTTTTGATGCGTTTCATAGTGTTTGGGTGCATTTGGGATCATTTCATAACTGCATGAAACTCGGTGAAAAACGGGGTGAACTAGTGCAATTAATGCCAAAGTTCGTGCCACGAAGTCACTTCAGGATTTTTCGCAACGAACGGACCCAATCAACTCCATTGGACCCTAAACTCATTTTTGGTGTGTTTCATAGTGTTTGCTTGCATTTGGGATCGTTTCGTAATTGCATGAAAGTTGGTGCAAAACGGGATGAACTAGAGCAATTAATGCAAAAGTTCGTGCCACAAAGTCACGTCGAGATTTTTCGCAACAAATGCACCCAATCCACTCCATTGGATCCTAAACTAATGTTTCGATCCGTTTTGTAGTATTTGCGTGCATTTGGGATCGTTCCATAACTGCATGAAACTTGTTGCAAAACATACTGAACTGGTCCAATTAATGCAAAAGTTCGTGCCACGAAGTCGCGTTGTAATTTTTCGCAACTAACGCACCTAATCCACCCCAATTGGACCCTAAACTCATGTTTTTTTGTGTGTTTCATAGTGTTTGGGTGCATTTGGGATGTTACTGCATGAAACTTGGTGCAAAACGGGATGAATTGGTGCAATTAATGCAAAAGTTTGTGCCCCGAAGTCACATCAGGATTTTTCGCAATGGACGCACCCTATCCACCCCCATTGGGCCCTAAAGTAATGTTTTAGTATGTTTTGTAGTATTTGGGTGCATTTGGGATCGTTTCGTAGCTGCATGAAACTTGGTGCAAAACATACTGAACTGGTGCAATTAATGCAAAAGTTCGTGCCACGAAGTCACGTTGTAATTTTTCCCAACAAACGCACCTGATCCACCCCATTGGACCCAAAACTCATGTTTTGGAGCCTTTCATAGTGTTTGGCTGCATTTGGGATCATTTCGGAACTGCATGAAACTAGGTACAAAATGGGGGTGAACTGGTGCAATTAATGCAAAAGTTCGTGCCACGAAGTCACGTCGGGATTTTTCGCAACGAATGCACCCAATCCGCCCAATTGGACCCTAAACTCATGTGTTGGTGCATTTCATAGTGTTTGGGTGCATTTGGGATCATTTCATAACTGCATGAAACTCGGTGTAAAACGGGGTGAACTGGTGCAATTAATGCAAAAGTTCGTGCCACGAAGTCACTTTAGGTTTTTTCGCAACGAACGGACCCAATCAATCCCATTGGACCCTAAACTAATGTTTCGGTGCGTTTCGTAGTATTTGGGTGCATTTGGGATCGTTCCGTAACTGCAAGAAACTTGTTTCAAAACATACTGAACTGGTTCAATTAATACAAAAGTTCGTGCCACAAAATCACATTGTATTTTTTGCAACGAACGCTCCTGATCCACCCCATTGGACCTTAAACTCATGTTTTGGTGTGTTTCCAAGTGTTTGGGTGCATTTGGGATCGTTTCGTAACTGCATGAAACTCAGTACAAAACCGGGTGAACTGGTGCAATTAATGCAAAAGTCCGTGCCACGAAGTCACGTCGGGATTTTTCGCAAGGAACGCACCCAATCCACCCCATTGGACCCTAAACTCATGTTTTGATGCGTTTCATAGTGTTTGGGTGCATTTGGGATCATTTCATAACTACATGAAACTCGGTGCAAAATGGGGGGAACTAGTGCAATTAATGCCAAAGTTCGTACCATGAAGTCACTTCAGAATTTTTCGCAACGAACGGACCCAATCAACTCCATTGGACACTAAACTAATGTTCCGGTGCGTTTCGTAGTATTTGGGTGCATTTGGGATCGTTCCGTAACTGCAAGAAACTTTTTTCAAAACATACTGAACTGGTTCAATTAATACAAAACTTCGTGCCACGAAGTCACATTGTATTTTTCGCAACGAACGCACCTGATCCACCGCATTGGACCTTAAACTCATGTTTTGGTGTGTTTCATAGTGTTTGGGTGCATTTGGGATCATTTCATAACTGCATGAAACTCTGTGCAAAATGGGGTGAACTAGTGCAATTAATGCCAAAGTTCGTGCCATGAAGTCACTTCAGAATTTTTCGCAACGAACGGACCCAATCAACTCCATTGGACACTAAACTAATGTTTCGGTGCGTTTTGTAGTATTTGGGTGCAATTGGGATCGTTCCGTAACTGCATAAAACTTGTTTTAAAACATACTGAGCTGGTTCAATTAATACAAAAGTTCGTGCCACGAAGTCACATTGTATTTTTCGCAATGAATGCACCCAATCCACCCCATTGGACCCTAAACTCATGTTTTGGTGCGTTTCATAGTGTTTGGGTTCATTTGGGATCGTTTCGTAACTGCATGAAACTCGGTACAAAACCGGGTGAACTGGTGCAATTAATGCAAAAGTCCGTGCCACGAAGTCACGTCGGGATTTTTAGCAACGAACGCACCCAATCCACCCCATTGGACCCTAAACTCATGTTTTGATGCGTTTCATAGTGTTTGGGTGCATTTGGGATCATTTCATAACTGCATGAAACTCGGTGAAAAACGGGGTGAACTAGTGCAATTAATGCCAAAGTTCGTGCCACGAAGTCACTTCAGGATTTTTCGCAACGAACGGACCCAATCAACTCCATTGGACCCTAAACTCATTTTTGGTGTGTTTCATAGTGTTTGCTTGCATTTGGGATCGTTTCGTAATTGCATGAAAGTTGGTGCAAAACGGGATGAACTAGAGCAATTAATGCAAAAGTTCGTGCCACAAAGTCACGTCGAGATTTTTCGCAACAAATGCACCCAATCCACTCCATTGGATCCTAAACTAATGTTTCGATCCGTTTTGTAGTATTTGCGTGCATTTGGGATCGTTCCATAACTGCATGAAACTTGTTGCAAAACATACTGAACTAGTCCAATTAATGCAAAAGTTCGTGCCACGAAGTCGCGTTGTAATTTTTCGCAACTAACGCACCTAATCCACCCCAATTGGACCCTAAACTCATGTTTTTTTGTGTGTTTCATAGTGTTTGGGTGCATTTGGGATGTTACTGCATGAAACTTGGTGCAAAACGGGATGAATTGGTGCAATTAATGCAAAAGTTTGTGCCCCGAAGTCACATCAGGATTTTTCGCAATGGACGCACCCTATCCACCCCCATTGGGCCCTAAAGTAATGTTTTAGTATGTTTCGTAGTATTTGGGTGCATTTGGGATCGTTTCGTAACTGCAAGAAACTTGTTTTAAAACATACTGAACTGGTTCAATTAATACAAAAGTTTGTGCCACGAAGTCACATTGTATTTTTCGCAACGAACGCACCTAATCCACCCCATTGGACCCTAAACTCATGTTTTGGTGTGTTTCCTAGTGTTTGGGTGCATTTGGGATCGTTTCGTAACTGCATGAAACTTGGTGCAAAATAGGATGAACTGGAGCAATTAATGCAAAAGTTCGTGCCACAATGTCACGTCGAGATTTTTCGCAACGAATGCACCCAATCCGCCCAATTGGACCCTAAACTCATGTGTTGGTGCATTTCATAGTGTTTGGGTGCATTTGGGATCATTTCATAACTGCATGAAACTCGGTGTAAAACGGGGTGAACTGGTGCAATTAATGCAAAAGTTCGTGCCACGAAGTCACTTTAGGTTTTTTCGCAACGAACGGACCCAATCAATCCCATTGGACCCTAAACTAATGTTTCGGTGCGTTTCGTAGTATTTGGGTGCATTTGGGATCGTTCCGTAACTGCAAGAAACTTGTTTCAAAACATACTGAACTGGTTCAATTAATACAAAAGTTCGTGCCACAAAATCACATTGTATTTTTTGCAACGAACGCTCCTGATCCACCCCATTGGACCTTAAACTCATGTTTTGGTGTGTTTCCAAGTGTTTGGGTGCATTTGGGATCGTTTCGTAACTGCATGAAACTCAGTACAAAACCGGGTGAACTGGTGCAATTAATGCAAAAGTCCGTGCCACGAAGTCACGTCGGGATTTTTCGCAAGGAACGCACCCAATCCACCCCATTGGACCCTAAACTCATGTTTTGATGCGTTTCATAGTGTTTGGGTGCATTTGGGATCATTTCATAACTACATGAAACTCGGTGCAAAATGGGGGGAACTAGTGCAATTAATGCCAAAGTTCGTACCATGAAGTCACTTCAGAATTTTTCGCAACGAACGGACCCAATCAACTCCATTGGACACTAAACTAATGTTCCGGTGCGTTTCGTAGTATTTGGGTGCATTTGGGATCCTTCCGTAACTGCAAGAAACTTTTTCAAAACATACTGAACTGGTTCAATTAATACAAAACTTCGTGCCACGAAGTCACATTGTATTTTTCGCAACGAACGCACCTGATCCACCGCATTGGACCTTAAACTCATGTTTTGGTGTGTTTCATAGTGTTTGGGTGCATTTGGGATCATTTCATAACTGCATGAAACTCTGTGCAAAATGGGGTGAACTAGTGCAATTAATGCCAAAGTTCGTGCCATGAAGTCACTTCAGAATTTTTCGCAACGAACGGACCCAATCAACTCCATTGGACACTAAACTAATGTTTCGGTGCGTTTTGTAGTATTTGGGTGCAATTGGGATCGTTCCGTAACTGCATAAAACTTGTTTTAAAACATACTGAGCTGGTTCAATTAATACAAAAGTTCGTGCCACGAAGTCACATTGTATTTTTCGCAATGAATGCACCCAATCCACCCCATTGGACCCTAAACTCATGTTTTGGTGCGTTTCATAGTGTTTGGGTGCATTTGGGATCGTTTCGTAACTGCATGAAACTCGGTACAAAACCGGGTGAACTGGTGCAATTAATGCAAAAGTCCGTGCCACGAAGTCACGTCGGGATTTTTAGCAACGAACGCACCCAATCCACCCCATTGGACCCTAAACTCATGTTTTGATGCGTTTCATAGTGTTTGGGTGCATTTGGGATCATTTCATAACTGCATGAAACTCGGTGAAAAACGGGGTGAACTAGTGCAATTAATGCCAAAGTTCGTGCCACGAAGTCACTTCAGGATTTTTCGCAACGAACGGACCCAATCAACTCCATTGGACCCTAAACTCATTTTTGGTGTGTTTCATAGTGTTTGCTTGCATTTGGGATCGTTTCGTAATTGCATGAAAGTTGGTGCAAAACGGGATGAACTAGAGCAATTAATGCAAAAGTTCGTGCCACAAAGTCACGTCGAGATTTTTCGCAACAAATGCACCCAATCCACTCCATTGGATCCTAAACTAATGTTTCGATCCGTTTTGTAGTATTTGCGTGCATTTGGGATCGTTCCATAACTGCATGAAACTTGTTGCAAAACATACTGAACTAGTCCAATTAATGCAAAAGTTCGTGCCACGAAGTCGCGTTGTAATTTTTCGCAACTAACGCACCTAATCCACCCCAATTGGACCCTAAACTCATGTTTTTTTGTGTGTTTCATAGTGTTTGGGTGCATTTGGGATGTTACTGCATGAAACTTGGTGCAAAACGGGATGAATTGGTGCAATTAATGCAAAAGTTTGTGCCCCGAAGTCACATCAGGATTTTTCGCAATGGACGCACCCTATCCACCCCCATTGGGCCCTAAAGTAATGTTTTAGTATGTTTCGTAGTATTTGGGTGCATTTGGGATCGTTTCGTAACTGCAAGAAACTTGTTTTAAAACATACTGAACTGGTTCAATTAATACAAAAGTTTGTGCCACGAAGTCACATTGTATTTTTCGCAACGAACGCACCTAATCCACCCCATTGGACCCTAAACTCATGTTTTGGTGTGTTTCCTAGTGTTTGGGTGCATTTGGGATCGTTTCGTAACTGCATGAAACTTGGTGCAAATAGGATGAACTGGAGCAATTAATGCAAAAGTTCGTGCCACAATGTCACGTCGAGATTTTCGCAACGAATGCACCTAATCCACCCCATTTGGGATCACTTCAGAATTTTTCGCAACGAACGGACCCAATCAACTCCATTGGACACTAAACTAATGTTTCGGTGCGTTTCGTAGTATTTGGGTGCAATTTGGATCGTTCCGTAACTGCATAAAACTTGTTTTAAAACATACTAAGCTGGTTCAATTAATGCCAAAGTACGTGCCATGAAGTCACTTCAGAATTTTTCGCAACGAATGCACCCAATCCACCCCATTGGACCCTAAACTCATGTTTTGGTGCGTTTCATAGTGTTTGGGTGCATTTGGGATTGTTTCGTAACTGCATGAAACTCGGTACAGAACCGGGTGAACTGGTGCAATTAATGCAAAAGTCCATGCCACGAAGTCACGTCGGGATTTTTAGCAACGAACGCACCCAATCCACCCCATTAGACCCTAAACTCATGTTTTGATGCGTTTCATAGTGTTTGGGTGCATTTAGGATGTTGCTGCCTGAAATTTGGTGCAAAACGGGATGAATTGGTGCAATTAATGCAAAAGTTTGTGCCCCGAAGTCACATCAGGATTTTTCGCAATGGACGCACCCTATCCACCCCCATTGGGCCCTAAAGTAATGTTTTAGTATGTTTTGTAGTATTTGGGTGCATTTGGGATCGTTTCGTAGCTGCATGAAACTTGGTGCAAAACATACTGAACTGGTGCAATTAATGCAAAAGTTCGTGCCGCGAAGTCACGTTGTAATTTTTCCCAACAAACGCACCTGATCCACCCCATTGGACCTAAAACTCATGTTTTGGAGCCTTTCATAGTGTTTGGCTGCATTTGGGATCATTTCGGAACTGCATGAAACTAGGTACAAAATGGGGGTGAACTGGTGCAATTAATGCAAAAGTTCGTGCCACGAAGTCACGTCGGGATTTTTCGCAACGAATGTGCCCAATCCGCCCGATTGGAGCCTAAACTCATGTGTTGGTGCGTTTCATAGTGTTTGGGTGCATTTGGGATCATTTCATAACTGCATGAAACTCGGTGTAAAACGGGGTGAACTGGTGCAATTAATGCAAAAGTTCGTGCCACGAAGTCACTTTAGGTTTTTTCGCAACGAACGGACCCAATCAACCCCATTGGACCCTAAACTAAAGTTTCGGTGCGTTTCGTAGTATTTGGGTGCATTTGGGATCGTTCCGTAACTGCAAGAAACTTGTTTCAAAACATAGTGAACTGGTTCAATTAATACAAAAGTTCGTGCCACGAAGTCACATTGTATTTTCGCAACGAACGCACCTGATCCACCCCATTGGACCCTAAACTCATGTTTTGGTGTGTTTCCTAGTGTTTGGGTGCATTTGGGATCGTTTCGTAACTGCATGAAACTTGGTGCAAAATAGGATGAACTGGAGCAATTAATGCAAAAGTTCGTGCCACAATGTCACGTCGAGATTTTTCGCAACGAATGCACCTAATCCACCCCATTGGAACCTAAACTAATGTTTCGGTCCGTTTTGTAGTATTGGGGTGCATTTGGGATCGTTCCGTAATTGCATGAAACTTATTGCAAAACATACTAAATTGGTTCGGTTAATGCAAAAGTTCGTGCCATGAAGTCGCATTGTAATTTTTCGCAACCAACGCACCTAATCCACCCCATTGGAACCTAAACTCATGTTTTGGTGCATTTCATAGTGTTTGGCTGCATTTGGGATCATTTCGTAACTGCATGAAACTCGGTGCAAAACGGGATGAATTAGTGCAATTAATGCAAAAGTTTGTTCCACGAAGTCACATCGAGATTTTTCGCAAGGGACGCACCCTATCCACCCCATTGGACCCTAAAGTCATGTTTCAATATGTTTTGTAGTATTTGGGTGCATTTGGGATCGTTTCGTAACTGCATGAAACTTATTGCAAAACATACTGAATTGGTTCAGTTAATGCAAAAGTTCGTGCCATGAACTCGGGTTGTAATTTTTCGCAACCAATGCACCTAATCCACCCCCATTGGACCCTAAACTCATGTTTTTTGTGTGTTTCATAGTGTTTGGTGCATTTGGGACGTAACTGCATGAAACTCGGTGCAAAACGGGATGAATTGGTGCAACTAATGCAATAGTTTGTGCCACGAAGTCACATCGGGATTTTTCACAACGGACGCACCCAATCAACGCCATTGGACCCTAAACTAATGTTCCGGTGCGTTTCGTAGTATTTGGGTGCATTTGGGATCGTTCCGTAACTGCAAGAAACTTGTTTCAAAACATACTGAACTGGTTCAATTAATACAAAAGTTCGTGCCACGAAGTCACATTGTATTTTTCGCAACGAACGCACCTGATCCACCCCATTGGACCTTAAACTAATGTTTTGGTGTGTTTCATAGTGTTTGGGTGCATTTGGGATCATTTCATAACTGCTTGAAACTCGGTGCAAAATGGGGTGAACTAGTGCAATTAATGCCAAAGTTCGTGCCATGAAGTCACTTCAGAATTTTTCACAACGAACGGACCCAATCAACTCCATTGGACACTAAACTAATGTTTCGGTGTGTTTCGTAGTATTTGGGTGCAATTGGGATCGTTCCGTAACTGCATAAAACTTGTTTTAAAACATACTGAGCTGGTTCAATTAATACAAAAGTTCGTGCCACGAAGTCACATTGTATTTTTCGCAACGAATGCACCCCAATCCACCCCGTTGGACCCTAAGCTCATGTTTTGGTGTGTTTCAGAGTGTTTGGGTGCATTTGGGATCGTTTCGTAACTGCATGAAACTCGGTACAAAACCGGGTGAACTGGTGCAATTAATACAAAAGTCCGTGCCACGAAATCACATCGGGATTTTTAGCAACGAACGCACCCAATCCACCCCATTGGACCCTAAACTCATGTTTTGGTGCGTTTCATAGGTTTTGGGTGCATTTGGGATCGTTTCGTAACTGCATGAAACTCGGTGCAAAACGGGGTGAACTGGTGCATTAATACAAAAGTCTGTGCCACGAAGTCACTTCAGGATTTTTCGAAACGAACGGACCCAATCAAATCCATTGGACCCTAAACTAATGTTTCGGTGCGTTTCGTAGTATTTCGGTGCATTTGGGATCATTCCGTAACTGCATAAAACTTGTATCAAAACATACTGAACTGGTTTAATTAATACAAAAGTTCGTGCCACGAAGTCACATTGTATTTTTCGCAACGAATGCACCCAATCCACCCCATTGGACCCTAAACTCACGTTTTGGTGCATTTCATAGTGTTTGGGTGCATTTGGGATCATTTCATAACTGCATGAAACTCGGTGAAAAACGGGGTGAACTAGTGCAATTAATGCCAAAGTTCGTGCCACGAAGTCATTTCAGGATTTTTCGCAACGAACGGACCCAATCAACTCCATTGGACCCTAAACTCATTTTTGGTGTGTTTCATTGTGTTTGCCTGCATTTGGGATCGTTTCGTAATTGCATGAAAGTTGGTGCAAAACGGGATGAACTAGAGCAATTAATGCAAAAGTTCGTGCCACAAAGTCACGTCGAGATTTTTCGCAACGAATGCACCCAATCCACTCCGTTGGATCCTAAACTAATGTTTCGATCCGTTTTGTAGTATTTGCGTGCATTTGGGATCGTTCCATAACTGCATGAAACTTGTTGCAAAATATACTGAACTGGTCCAATTAATGCAAAAGTTCGTGCCACGAAGTCGCGTTGTAATTTTTCGCAACTAACGCACCTAATCCACCCCAATTGGACCCTAAACTCATGTTTTTTGTGTGTTTCATAGTGTTTGGGTGCATTTGGGATGTTATTGCATGAAACTTGGTGCAAAACGGGATGAATTGGTGCAATTAATGCAAAAGTTTGTGCCCCGAAGTCACATCAGGATTTTTCGCAATGGACGCACCCTATCCACCCCCATTGGGCCCTAAAGTAATGTTTTAGTATTTTTTGTAGTATTTGGGTGCATTTGGGATCGTTTCGTAGCTGCATGAAACTTGGTGCAAAACATACTGAACTGGTGCAATTAATGCAAAAGTTCGTGCCGCGAAGTCACGTTGTAATTTTTCCCAACAAATGCACCTGATCCACCCCATTGGACCCAAAACTCATGTTTTGGAGCCTTTCATAGTGTTTGGCTGCATTTGGGATCATTTCGGAACTGCATGAAACTAGGTACAAAATGGGGGTGAACTGGTGCAATTAATGCAAAAGTTCGTGCCACGAAGTCACGTCGGGATTTTTCGCAACGAATGCGCCCAATCCGCCCGATTGGAGCCTAAACTCATGTGCTGGTGCGTTTCATAGTGTTTGGGTGCATTTGGGATCATTTCATAACTGCATGAAACTCGGTGTAAAACGGGGTGAACTGGTGCAATTAATGCAAAAGTTCGTGCCACGAAGTCACTTTAGGTTTTTTCGCAACAAACGGACCCAATCAACCCCATTGGACCCTAAACTAAAGTTTCGGTGCGTTTCGTAGTATTTGGGTGCATTTGGGATCGTTCCGTAACTGCAAGAAACTTGTTTCAAAACATACTGAACTGGTTCAATTAATAAAAAAGTTCGTGCCACGAAGTCACATTGTATTTTTCGCAACGAACGCACCTGATCCACCCCATTGGACCCTAAACTCATGTTTTGGTGTGTTTCCTAGTGTTTGGGTGCATTTGGGATCGTTTCATAACTGCATGAAACTTGGTGCAAAATAGGATGAACTGGAGCAATTAATGCAAAAGTTCATGCCACAATGTCACGTCGAGATTTTTCGCAACGAATGCACCTAATCCACCCCATTGGAACCTAAACTAATGTTTCGGTCCGTTTTGTAGTATTGGGGTGCATTTGGGATCGTTCCGTAACTGCATGAAACTTATTGCAAAACATACTAAATTGGTTCAGTTAATGCAAAAGTTCGTGCCATGAAGTCGCATTGTAATTTTTCGCAACCAACGCACCTAATCCACCCCATTGGAACCTAAACTCATGTTTTGGTGCATTTCATAGTGTTTGGCTGCATTGGGATCATTTCGTAACTGCATGAAACTCGGTGCAAAACGGGATGAATTAGTGCAATTAATGCAAAAGTTTGTTCCACGAAGTCACATCGAGATTTTTCGCAAGGGACGCACCCTATCCACCCCATTGGACCCTAAAGTCATGTTTCAATATGTTTTGTAGTATTTGGGTGCATTTGGGATCGTTTCGTAACTGCATGAAACTTATTGCAAAACATACTGAATTGGTTCAGTTAATGCAAAAGTTCGTGCCATGAACTCGGGTTGTAATTTTTCGCAACCAATGCACCTAATCCACCCCCATTGGACCCTAACTCATGTTTTTTGTGTTTTCATAGTGTTTGGGTGCATTTGGGACGTAACTGCATGAAACTCGGTGCAAAACGGGATGAATTGGTGCAACTAATGCAATAGTTTGTGCCATGAAGTCACATCGGGATTTTTCACAACGGACGCACCCAATCAACGCCATTGGACCCTAAACTAATGTTCCGGTGCGTTTCGTAGTATTTGGGTGCATTTGGGATCGTTCCGTAACTGCAAGAAACTTGTTTCAAAACATACTGAACTGGTTCAATTAATACAAAAGTTCGTGCCACGAAGTCACATTGTATTTTTCGCAACGAACGCACCTGATCCACCCCATTGGACCTTAAACTAATGTTTTAGTGTGTTTCATAGTGTTTGGGTGCATTTGGGATCATTTCATAACTGCATGAAACTCGGTGCAAAATGGGGTGAACTAGTGCAATTAATGCCAAAGTTCGTGCCATGAAGTCACTTCAGAATTTTTCGCAACGAACAGACCCAATCACTCCATTGGACACTAAACTATGTTTTCGGTGCGTTCGTAGTATTTGGGTGCATTGGGATCGTTTCGTACTGCATAAAACTTGTTTAAAACTTACTGAGCTGGTTCAATTAATACAAAAGTTCGTGCCACGAAGTCACATTATTTTTCGCAACGAATGCACCAATCCACCCCATTGGACCCTAAACTCATGTTTTGGGTGTTCATAGTGTTTGGGTGCATTTGGGATCGTTTCGTAACTGCATGAAACTCGGTACAAAAGGGGTGAACTGGTGCAATTAATACAAAAGTTCGTGCCACGAAGTCACGTTGGGTTTTTAGCAACGAACGCACCCATCCACCCATTGGACCCTAAACTAAGTTTTGATGTTTTCGTGTTTGGGTGCATTTGGGATCGTTCTAACTACATGAAACTCGT